>NW_024055879.1:0-54096 GCF_902713615.1 Scyliorhinus canicula | reverse complement strand
TTTTTTTTTTAGCAGAAAAGTGATTATCTCTGCTAATGAAGCATTAACGGTTTTCACCGAAAAGTCTTTTTTGGTAGAAAAGTGATTTCCTCAGGGAAATAAGCATTTTGACAACCTGCTTGCATTAAAATCAAATATTTTCTGCCGAACAGTCTTTTTTTCCGAGAAAAGTGATTTTCCCGTCGAATTTAGCGTTTTTGATCATCAGCTTGCCTCAACATTCACTATTTTTTGCCAAACAGTCTTTCTTGGCAGAAAAGTGATTTTATCGGTGAATTACGCATTTTGACAACCTGCTTCCATCAAAATTAACTATTTTTGACCGAACAGTCTTTTTTGCCTGAAAAGTGATTTTCCCGTCGAACGTAGCGTTTTTGATCATCTGCTTGCCTCAACATTCACTATTTTTTGCCAAACCGTCTTTCTTGGCAGAAAGGTGATTTTATCGGTGATTTACGCATTTTGACAAACTGCTTGCATCAATATTCCCTATTTTTTGCCAAACAGTCTTTTTGGCAGAAAAGTGATAATCTTGGCGAATTAAGCATTTTGACAACCTGCTTGCATCAAAATTAAGCATTTTATGCCAGTCTTTTTTGACAGAAAAGTGACTTTTTCGGTGTATTACGAATTATGACAAACTTAACTATTATCGTAACCATCAAAATTAACTATTTTTGACCGAACAGTCTTTTTTGGTAGAAAAGTGATTTCCTCATTGAATTAAGCATTTTAATAACGTGCTTGGCAGAAAAGTGATTTTGTCGTCGAATTACTCATTTTGGCCATCTGTTTTCCTCAACATCCCCTATTTTTTTGCCACACCGTCTTTTTTGGCAGAAAATTGGCTTTCTCGGCGAATTAAGTATTTTAAGAACCTGCTTGCATTAAACTTCACTAATTATTTGCCAATGAGTCCTTTTTGGCAGAAAGGTGATTTTCTCAGCTAATTAAGCATTTTGACAACCTGCATGCATCAAAATTCACTATTGTTTGCCAAACAGTCTGTTGGCAGAAAAGTTATTTTGTCGGTGAATTACGCATTTTGACAACCTGCTTCCATCAAAATTAACGATTTTTCAACGAAAAGTCTTTTTTGGTAGAAAAGTGATTTCCTCAGTGAAATAAGCATTTTGACAACCTGCTTGCATCAAAATTAAATATTTTCTGCCAAACAGTCTTTGTTGCCTGAAAAGTGATTTTCCCGTCGAATTTAGCGTTTTTGATCATCAGCTTGCCTCAACATTCACTATTTTTTGCCAAACAGTCTTTCTTGGCAGAAAAGTGATTTTATCGGTGAATTACGCATTTTGACAAACTGCTTGCATCAATATTCCCTATATTTTGCCAAACAGTCTTTTTTGGCAGAAAAGTGATTATCTCGGCGAATTAAGCAGTTTGACAACGTGCTTGCATCAAAATTAAGCATTTTTTGCCAGTCTTTTATGACAGAAAAGTGATTTTATCGGTGTATTACGCATTTTGTCAACCTTAAGTATTATCTTAACCATCAAGATTAACTATATTGATCGAACAGTCTTTTTTGGTTGAAAAGTGATTTGCTCAGTGAATTAAGCATTTTGACAACCTGCTTGCATCAAAATTAAATATTTTCTGCCGAACACTTTTTTGGCAGAAAAGGGATTTTATCGGTGAATTACGCATTTTGACAAACCTGACTATTATCGTAACCATCAAAATTAACTATTTTTGACCGAACAGTCTTTTTTGATAGAAAAGTGATTTCCTCAGTGAATTTTAACAACCTGCTTGGCAGAAAAGTGATTTTGTCGTCGAATGGCATTCTGGCCATCTGTTTTCCTCAACATTCCCTATTTTTTTGCCAAACCGTCTTTTTTGGCAGAAAAGTGGATTTCTCGGCGAATCAAGTATTTTAAGAACATGCTTGCATTAAACTTCACTAATTATTTGCCAATGAGTCCGTTTTGGCAGAAAGGTGCTTTTCGCAGCTAATTAAGCATTTTGACAACCTACATGCATCAAAAATCACAATTTTTTGCTAAACAGTCTTTTTTTAACAGGAAAGTGATTTTATCGTCGAATTAAGCATTTTGACAACCTGCTTACATTGATATTCCCTATTGTTTTGCCTGTCTCTTTTGCCAGAAAAGTTGTTTTCCTCGGCGAATTAAAAATTTTAAGAACCTGCTTGCTTTAAACTTCATTAATTATTTGCCAAAGAATCCTTTTTGGCAGAAAGGTGATTTTCGCAGCTAATTAAGCATTTTCACAACCTGCTTGCATCAAAATTAAATATTTTCTGCAGATCTGTCTTTTTTGCAGCTAATTAAGCATTTTGACAACATGCTTGCATCAATATTTCCTATTTTTTGCCAAACAGTCTTTTTTTTTAGCAGAAAAGTGATTATCTCTGCTAATGAAGCATTAACGGTTTTTCACCGAAAAGTCTTTTTTGGTAGAAAAGTGATTTCCTCAGGGAAATAAGCATTTTGACAACCTGCTTGCATTAAAATCAAATATTTTCTGCCGAACAGTCTTTTTTCCGAGAAAAGTGATTTTCCCGTCGAATTTAGCGTTTGTGATCATCAGCTTGCCTCAACATTCACTATTTTTTGCCAAACAGTCTTTCTTGGCAGAAAAGTGATTTTATCGGTGAATTACGCATTTTGACAACCTGCTTCCATCAAAATTAACTATTTTTGACCGAACAGTCTTTTTTGCCTGAAAAGTGATTTTCCCGTCGAACGTAGCGTTTTTGATCATCTGCTTGCCTCAACATTCACTATTTTTTGCCAAACCGTCTTTCTTGGCAGAAAGGTGATTTTATCGGTGATTTACGCATTTTGACAAACTGCTTGCATCAATATTCCCTATTTTTTGCCAAACAGTCTTTTTGGCAGAAAAGTGATAATCTTGGCGAATTAAGCATTTTGACAACCTGCTTGCATCAAAATTAAGCATTTTATGCCAGTCTTTTTTGACAGAAAAGTGACTTTTTCGGTGTATTACGAATTATGAAAAACTTAACTATTATCGTAACCATCAAAATTAACTATTTTTGACCGAACAGTCTTTTTTGGTGGAAAAGTGATTTCCTCATTGAATTAAGCATTTTAACAACCTGCTTTGCAGAAAAGTGATTTTGTCGTCGAATTACTCATTTTGGCCATCTGTTTTCCTCAACATCCCCTATTTTTTTGCCACACCGTCTTTTTTGGCAGAAAATTGGCTTTCTCGGCGAATTAAGTATTTTAAGAACCTGCTTGCATTAAACTTCACTGATTATTTGCCAATGAGTCCTTTTTGGCAGAAAGGTTATTTTCTCAGCTAATTAAGCATTTTGACAACCTGCATGCATCAAAATTCACTATTGTTTGCCAAACAGTCTGTTGGCAGAAAAGTTATTTTGTCGGTGAATTACGCATTTTGACAACCTGCTTCCATCAAAATTAACGATTTTTCACCGAAAAGTCTTTTTTGGTAGAAAAGTGATTTCCTCAGTGAAATAAGCATTTTGACAACCTGCTTGCATCAAAATTAAATATTTTCTGCCGAACAGTCTTTGTTGCCAGAAAAGTGATTTTCCCGTCGAATTTAGCGTTTTTGATCATCAGCTTGCCTCAACATTCACTATTTTTTGCCAAACAGTCTTTCTTGGCAGAAAAGTGATTTTATCGGTGAATTACGCATTTTGACAAACTGCTTGCATCAATATTCCCTATATTTTGCCAAACAGTCTTTTTTGGCAGAAAAGTGATTATCTCGGCGAATTAAGCAGTTTGACAACCTGCTTGCATCAAAATTAAGCATTTTTTGCCAGACGTTTATGACAGAAAAGTGATTTTATCGGTGTATTACGCATTTTGTCAACCTTAAGTATTATCTTAACCATCAAAATTAACTATTTTTGATCGAACAGTCTTTTTTGGTTGAAAAGTGATTTGCTCAGTGAATTAAGCATTTTGACAACCTGCTTGCATCAAAATTAAATATTTTCTGCCGAACACTTTTTTGGCAGAAAAGGGATTTTATCGGTGAATTACGCATTTTGACAAACCTGACTATTATCGTAACCATCAAAATTAACTATTTTTGACCGAACAGTCTTTTTTGATAGAAAAGTGATTTCCTCAGTGAATTTTAACAACCTGCTTGGCAGAAAAGTGATTTTGTCGTCGAATGGCATTCTGGCCATCTGTTTTCCTCAACATTCCCTATTTTTTTGCCAAACCGTCTTTTTTGGCAGAAAAGTGGATTTCTCGGCGAATCAAGTATTTTAAGAACATGCTTGCATTAAACTTCACTAATTATTTGCCAATGAGTCCGTTTTGGCAGAAAGGTGCTTTTCGCAGCTAATTAAGCATTTTGACAACCTACATGCATCAAAAATCACAATTTTTTGCTAAACAGTCTTTTTTTAACAGGAAAGTGATTTTATCGTCGAATTAAGCATTTTGACAACCTGCTTACATTGATATTCCCTATTGTTTTGCCTGTCTCTTTTGCCAGAAAAGTTGTTTTCTCGGCGAATTAAAAATTTTAAGAACCTGCTTGCTTTAAACTTCATTAATTATTTGCCAAAGAATCCTTTTTGGCAGAAAGGTGATTTTCGCAGCTAATTAAGCATTTTCACAACCTGCTTGCATCAAAATTAAATATTTTCTGCAGATCTGTCTTTTTTGCAGCTAATTAAGCATTTTGACAACATGCTTGCATCAATATTTCCTATTTTTTGCCAAACAGTCTTTTTTTTTTAGCAGAAAAGTGATTATCTCTGCTAATGAAGCATTAACGGTTTTTCACCGAAAAGTCTTTTTTGGTAGAAAAGTGATTTCCTCAGGGAAATAAGCATGTTGACAACCTGCTTGCATTAAAATCAAATATTTTCTGCCGAACAGTCTTTTTTCCGAGAAAAGTGATTTTCCCGTCGAATTTAGCGTTTGTGATCATCAGCTTGCCTCAACATTCACTATTTTTTGCCAAACAGTCTTTCTTGGCAGAAAAGTGATTTTATCGGTGAATTACGCATTTTGACAACCTGCTTCCATCAAAATTAACTATTTTTGACCGAACAGTCTTTTTTGCCTGAAAAGTGATTTTCCCGTCGAACGTAGCGTTTTTGATCATCTGCTTGCCTCAACATTCACTATTTTTTGCCAAACCGTCTTTCTTGGCAGAAAGGTGATTTTATCGGTGATTTACGCATTTTGACAAACTGCTTGCATCAATATTCCCTATTTTTTGCCAAACAGTCTTTTTGGCAGAAAAGTGATAATCTTGGCGAATTAAGCATTTTGACAACCTGCTTGCATCA
Organism: Scyliorhinus canicula; assembly: GCF_902713615.1. NCBI lineage: Eukaryota > Metazoa > Chordata > Chondrichthyes > Carcharhiniformes > Scyliorhinidae > Scyliorhinus > Scyliorhinus canicula. Next base: position 48,800 of record NW_024055879.1, on the reverse strand, counting down.
AAATTAAGCATTTTATGCCAGTCTTTTTTGACAGAAAAGTGACTTTTTCGGTGTATTACGAATTATGAAAAACTTAACTATTATCGTAACCATCAAAATTAACTATTTTTGACCGAACAGTCTTTTTTGGTGGAAAAGTGATTTCCTCATTGAATTAAGCATTTTAACAACCTGCTTTGCAGAAAAGTGATTTTGTCGTCGAATTACTCATTTTGGCCATCTGTTTTCCTCAACATCCCCTATTTTTTTGCCACACCGTCTTTTTTGGCAGAAAATTGGCTTTCTCGGCGAATTAAGTATTTTAAGAACCTGCTTGCATTAAACTTCACTGATTATTTGCCAATGAGTCCTTTTTGGCAGAAAGGTTATTTTCTCAGCTAATTAAGCATTTTGACAACCTGCATGCATCAAAATTCACTATTTTTTGCCAAACAGTCTGTTGGCAGAAAAGTTATTTTGTCGGTGAATTACGCATTTTGACAACCTGCTTCCATCAAAATTAACGATTTTTCACCGAAAAGTCTTTTTTGGTAGAAAAGTGATTTCCTCAGGGAAATAAGCATTTTGACAACCTGCTTGCATTAAAATCAAATATTTTCTGCCGAACAGTCTTTTTTGGCAGAAAAGTGATTTTCTCGTCGAATTTAGCGTTTTTGATCATCAGCTTGCCTCAACATTCACTATTTTTTGCCAAACAGTCTTTCTTGGCAGAAAAGTGATTTTATCGGTGAATTACGCATTTTGACAAACTGCTTGCATCAATATTCCCTATATTTTGCCAAACAGTCTTTTTTGGCCGAAAAGTGATTATCTCGGCGAATTAAGCAGTTTGACAACCTGCTTGCATCAAAATTAAGCATTTTTTGCCAGACGTTTATGACAGAAAAGTGATTTTATCGGTGTATTACGCATTTTGTCAACCTTAAGTATTATCTTAACCATCAAAATTAACTATTTTTGATCGAACAGTCTTTTTTGGTTGAAAAGTGATTTGCTCAGTGAATTAAGCATTTTGACAACCTGCTTGCATCAAAATTAAATATTTTCTGCCGAACACTTTTTTGGCAGAAAAGGGATTTTATCGGTGAATTACGCATTTTGACAAACCTGACTATTATCGTAACCAACAAAATTAACTATTTTTGACCGAACAGTCTTTTTTGATAGAAAAGTGATTTCCTCAGTGAATTTTAACAACCTGCTTGGCAGAAAAGTGATTTTGTCGTCGAATGGCATTCTGGCCATCTGTTTTCCTCAACATTCCCTATTTTTTTGCCAAACCGTCTTTTTTGGCAGAAAAGTGGATTTCTCGGCGAATCAAGTATTTTAAGAACATGCTTGCATTAAACTTCACTAATTATTTGCCAATGAGTCCGTTTTGGCAGAAAGGTGCTTTTCGCAGCTAATTAAGCATTTTGACAACCTACATGCATCAAAAATCACAATTTTTTGCTGAACAGTCTTTTTTAACAGGAAAGTGATTTTATCGTCGAATTAAGCATTTTGACAACCTGCTTACATTGATATTCCCTATTGTTTTGCCTGTCTCTTTTGCCAGAAAAGTTGTTTTCTCGGCGAATTAAAAATTTTAAGAACCTGCTTGCTTTAAACTTCATTAATTATTTGCCAAAGAGTCCTTTTTGGCAGAAAGGTGATTTTCGCAGCTAATTAAGCATTTTCACAACCTGCTTGCATCAAAATTAAATATTTTCTGCAGAACTGTCTTTTTTGCAGCTAATTAAGCATTTTGACAACATGCTTGCATCAATATTTCCTATTTTTTGCCAAACAGTCTTTTTTTTTTAGCAGAAAAGTGATTATCTCTGCTAATGAAGCATTAACGGTTTTCACCGAAAAGTCTTTTTTGGTACAAAAGTGATTTCCTCAGGGAAATAAGCATTTTGACAACCTGCTTGCATTAAAATCAAATATTTTCTGCCGAACAGTCTTTTTTCCGAGAAAAGTGATTTTCCCGTCGAATTTAGCGTTTTTGATCATCAGCTTGCCTCAACATTCACTATTTTTTGCCAAACAGTCTTTCTTGGCAGAAAAGTGATTTTATCGGTGAATTACGCATTTTGACAACCTGCTTCCATCAAAATTAACTATTTTTGACCGAACAGTCTTTTTTGCCTGAAAAGTGATTTTCCCGTCGAACGTAGCGTTTTTGATCATCTGCTTGCCTCAACATTCACTATTTTTTGCCAAACCGTCTTTCTTGGCAGAAAGGTGATTTTATCGGTGATTTACGCATTTTGACAAACTGCTTGCATCAATATTCCCTATTTTTTGCCAAACAGTCTTTTTGGCAGAAAAGTGATAATCTTGGCGAATTAAGCATTTTGACAACCTGCTTGCATCAAAATTAAGCATTTTATGCCAGTCTTTTTTGACAGAAAAGTGACTTTTTCGGTGTATTACGAATTATGACAAACTTAACTATTATCGTAACCATCAAAATTAACTATTTTTGACCGAACAGTCTTTTTTGGTAGAAAAGTGATTTCCTCATTGAATTAAGCATTTTAATAACGTGCTTGGCAGAAAAGTGATTTTGTCGTCGAATTACTCATTTTGGCCATCTGTTTTCCTCAACATCCCCTATTTTTTTGCCACACCGTCTTTTTTGGCAGAAAATTGGCTTTCTCGGCGAATTAAGTATTTTAAGAACCTGCTTGCATTAAACTTCACTAATTATTTGCCAATGAGTCCTTTTTGGCAGAAAGGTGATTTTCTCAGCTAATTAAGCATTTTGACAACCTGCATGCATCAAAATTCACTATTTTTTCCCAAACAGTCTGTTGGCAGAAAAGTTATTTTGTCGGTGAATTACGCATTTTGACAACCTGCTTCCATCAAAATTAACGATTTTTCACCGAAAAGTCATTTTTGGTAGAAACGTGATTTCCTCAGTGAAATAAGCATTTTGACAACCTGCTTGCATCAAAATTAAATATTTTCTGCCGAACAGTCTTTGTTGCCAGAAAAGTGATTTTCCCGTCGAATTTAGCGTTTTTGATCATCAGCTTGCCTCAACATTCACTATTTTTTGCCAAACAGTCTTTCTTGGCAGAAAAGTGATTTTATCGGTGAATTACGCATTTTGACAAACTGCTTGCATCAATATTCCCTATATTTTGCCAAACAGTCTTTTTTGGCAGAAAAGTGATTATCTCGGCGAATTAAGCAGTTTGACAACGTGCTTGCATCAAAATTAAGCATTTTTTGCCAGTCTTTTATGACAGAAAAGTGATTTTATCGGTGTATTACGCATTTTGTCAAACTTAAGTATTATCTTAACCATCAAGATTAACTATATTTGATCGAACAGTCTTTTTTGGTTGAAAAGTGATTTGCTCAGTGAATTAAGCATTTTGACAACCTGCTTGCATCAAAATTAAATATTTTCTGCCGAACACTTTTTTGGCAGAAAAGGGATTTTATCGGTGAATTACGCATTTTGACAAACCTGACTATTATCGTAACCAACAAAATTAACTATTTTTGACCGAACAGTCTTTTTTGATAGAAAAGTGATTTCCTCAGTGAATTTTAACAACCTGCTTGGCAGAAAAGTGATTTTGTCGTCGAATGGCATTCTGGCCATCTGTTTTCCTCAACATTCCCTATTTTTTTGCCAAACCGTCTTTTTTGGCAGAAAAGTGGATTTCTCGGCGAATCAAGTATTTTAAGAACATGCTTGCATTAAACTTCACTAATTATTTGCCAATGAGTCCGTTTTGGCAGAAAGGTGCTTTTCGCAGCTAATTAAGCATTTTGACAACCTACATGCATCAAAAATCACAATTTTTTGATAAACAGTCTTTTTTAACAGGAAAGTGATTTTATCGTCGAATTAAGCATTTTGACAACCTGCTTACATTGATATTCCCTATTGTTTTGCCTGTCTCTTTTGCCAGAAAAGTTGTTTTCTCGGCGAATTAAAAATTTTAAGAACCTGCTTGCTTTAAACTTCATTAATTATTTGCCAAAGAGTCCTTTTTGGCAGAAAGGTGATTTTCGCAGCTAATTAAGCATTTTCACAACCTGCTTGCATCAAAATTAAATATTTTCTGCCGAACACTTTTTTGGCAGAAAAGGGATTTTATCGCTGAATTGACCGCATTTTGACAAACTAGACTATTATCGTAACCATCAAAATTAACTATTTTTGACCGAACAGTCTTTTTTGATAGAAAAGTGATTTCCTCAGTGAATTTTAACAACCTGCTTGGCAGAAAAGTGATTTTGTCGTCGAATGGCATTCTGGCCATCTGTTTTCCTCAACATTCCCTATTTTTTTGCCAAACCGTCTTTTTTTGGCAGAAAAGTGGATTTCTCGGCGAATCAAGTATTTTAAGAACATGCTTGCATTAAACTTCACTAATTATTTGCCAATGAGTCCGTTTTGGCAGAAAGGTGCTTTTCGCAGCTAATTAAGCATTTTGACAACCTGCATGCATCAAAATCACAATTTTTTGATAAACAGTCTTTTTTTAACAGGAAAGTGATTTTATCGTCGAATTAAGCATTTGACAACCTGCTTACATTGATATTCCCTATTGTTTTGCCTGTCTCTTTTGCCAGAAAAGTTGTTTTCTCGGCGAATTAAAAATTTTAAGAACCTGCTTGCTTTAAACTTCATTAATTATTTGCCAAAGAGTCCTTTTTGGCAGAAAGGTGATTTTCGCAGCTAATTAAGCATTTTCACAACCTGCTTGCATCAAAATTAAATATTTTCTGCCGAACACTTTTTTGGCAGAAAAGGGATTTTATCGCTGAATTGACCGCATTTTGACAAACTAGACTATTATCGTAACCATCAAAATTAACTATTTTTGACCGAACAGTCTTTTTTGATAGAAAAGTGATTTCCTCAGTGAATTTTAACAACCTGCTTGGCAGAAAAGTGATTTTGTCGTCGAATTAAGCATTCTGGCCATCTGTTTTCCTCAACATTCCCTATTTTTTTGCCAAACCGTCTTTTTTGGCAGAAAAGTGGATTTCTCGGCGAATCAAGTATTTTAAGAACCTGCTTGCATTAAACTTCACTAATTATTTGCCAATGAGTCCGTTTTGGCAGAAAGGTGCTTTTCGCAGTTAATTAAGCATTTTGACAACCTGCATGCAGAAAAGTTGTTTTCTCGGCGAATTAAAAATTTTAAGAAACTGCTTGCATTAAACTTCATTAATTATTTGCAAAGAGTCCTTTTTTGCAGAAAAGTGATTTTCACGTCGAATTAAACATTTTGACAACCTGCTTGCATTGATATTCCCTATTTTTTGCCAAACAGTCTTTTTTGGAAGAAAAGAGATTTCATCGTCGAATTAAGCATTTTGACCTTCTGCTTGCCTCAACATTCACTTTTTTTTGCCAAACATTCTTTTTTGGCAGAAAAGTGATTTACTCGCCGAATTAAAAATTTAAGAACCTGCTTGCATTAAACTTCACTAAGTAGTTGCCAAAGAGTCCTTTTTGGTAGAAAAGTGATTTCCTCAGTGAAACAAGCATTTTGACAACCTGCTTGCATCAAAATTAAATATTTTCTGCCGAACAGTCTCTTTTGCCAGAAAAGTGATTTTCTCAGCTAATTAAGCATTTTGACAACCTGCTTGCATCAAAATTCACTATTTGATGCCAAACACTCTTTGTTGGCAGAAAAGTGATTTTATCGGTGAATTCTGTATTTTGACAACCTGCTTGCAGCAAAATTCACCATTTTTTGCCAAACAGTCTGTTGGCAGGAAAGTGATTTTGTCGGTGAATTACGCACTTTGACAACCTGCTTCCATCAAAATTAACAATTTTTGACCCAACAGTCTTTTTTGGTAGAAAAGTGATTTCCTCAGTGAAATAAGCATTTTGACAACCTGCTTGCATCGAAATTAAATATTTTCTGCCGAACAGTCTCTTTTGCCAGAAAAGTGATTTTCCCGTCGAATTTAGATCATCTGCTTGCCTCAACATTCACTATTTTTTGCCAAGCAGCCTTTCTTGGCAGAAAAGTGATTTTATCGGTGAATTATGCATTTTGACAAACTGCTTGCATCAATATTCCCTATATTTTGCCAAACAGTCTTTTTTGGCAGAAAAGTGATTATCTCGGCGAATTAAGCAGTTTGACAACCTGCTTGCATCAAAATTAAGCATTTTTTGCCAGACTTTTATGACAGAAAAGTGATTTTATCGGTGTATTACGCATTTTGACAACCTTAACTATTATCTTAACCATAAAAATTAACTATTGTTGACCGAACAGTCTTTTTTGGTAGAAAAGTGATTTGCTCAGTGATTAATTCACTGAGCAAATCACTTTTCTACCAAAAAAGACTGTTCGGTCAACAATAGTTAATTTTTATCGTTAAGATAATAGTTAAGGTTGTCAAAATGCGTAATACACCGATAAAATCACTTTTCTGTCATAAAAGTCTGGCAAAAAATGCTTAATTTTGATGCAAGCAGGTTGTCAAACTGCTTAATTCGCATTTTAACAACCTGCTTGCATCATAATTAAATATTTTCTGCCAAACAGTCTTTTTTGGCAGAAAAATGATTATCTCGGCGAATGAAGCATTTTGACAACCTGCTTGCATTGATATTCCCTATCTTTGCCAAACAGTCTTTATTGTCAGAAAAGTGATTTTCTCATCGAATTAAGCATTTTGACAACAAGCTTGCATTGATATTCCCTATTTTTTGCCAGTCTTTATTGGCAGAAAAGTGATTATCCATGCGAATTGAGCATTTTGACAACCTGCTTGCATAAAAATTAAATATTTGTGCCGAACAGACATTTTTGGCAGAAAAGTCATTTTCTCGGCGAGTTTAGCATTTTTTTTTTTTTTTATAAATGTTTTTATTCAGTTTTCGTATTTTATATTGAACAAATTACAAATTGTTAGGAGAGAGAAACAAAAACAAACAAAAACAAACACGCAAAAATTAACATACATATTTACAGGTAAGCATCTTCGTAGTAGTAACTGCGCCCCCCCCCCCCCTCAACATGTTTATTTAGCTTGGTTTTGGGCCTTAGCTAGCCATCGAACCCCCGTAACGAACCTGTAGCCCCCCCCCCCTCCCGCTACCTTCCCCCGACTATTCTTCCTCTTGTACATTGGCCACAAATAGGTCCCGGAACAGTTGCATGAATGGCTCCCACGTTCTGTGGAAGCCGTCGTCCGACCCTCGGATGGCAAATTTGATTTTCTCCATTTGGAGAGATTCCGAGAGGTCGGACAGCCAGTCCGCAGCTCTGGGCGGTGCTGCTGACCGCCAGCCAAACAGGATTCTACGGCGGGCGATCAGGGAGGCAAAGGCAAGGGCATCCGCCCTCCTCCCCAGGAATAGATCTGGCTGTTCTGAAACCCCGAAGACCGCCACTATCGGGCATGGCTCCACCCTCACTCCCACCACTTTGGACATTACCTCGAAGAAGGCTGTCCAGTACTCCACGAGTCTGGGGCAGGACCAGAACATGTGGGCGTGGTTGGCCGGGCCTCTTTGGCACCGTTCACATCTGTCTTCCACCTCCGGGAAGAACCTACTCATACGGGTTCTTGTTAAGTGGGCTCTATGTACCACTTTTAGTTGCGTCAGGCTGAGCCTTGCGCACGTGGAGGTGGAGTTGACCCTATGCAGTGCTTCGCTCCAGAGTCCCCACCCGATCTCCATCCCCAGGTCGTCCTCCCATTTCCTCCTTGTTGCGTCCAGTACGGTGTCGTCCCTATCTACCAGTCGGTCATACATGTCACTACAGTTCCCTTTCTCTAGGATACTTGCGTCCAGTAGGTCTTCCAGTAGTGTCTGTCGTGGCGGTTGTGGGTACGTCCTTGTCTCCTTTCGTAGGAAGTTTTTGAGCTGCAGGTACCGTAGCTCGTTCCCCCCAGCTAGCTGAAATTTCTCTGTCAGTTCGTCCAGTGTTGCGATCCTGTCGTCCGTGTACAGGTCCCTGACTGTCAGTGTCCCCCCGTCCTGCCTCCACCTTTTGAAGGTGGCGTCGGTCAGTGCTGGTTTGAACCTATGGTTGTTGCAGATGGGAGCCCTGTTCGACATTTTGGTCAGGCCAAGTTGCTGCCGCAGTTGGTTCCAGGATTGGAGGGTGGCTGTCACCACTGGGCTGCTGGAGTGTTTTTTGGGTGGGGATGGGAGTGCTGCCGTGGCGAGGGCCCGGAGGGAGGTTCCCATACAGGAGGCCTCCTCCGCACGCACCCACTCAGCTTCTGGCTCCTGGATCCATCCCCTTACTCGCTCGGCTGTTGCTGCCCAGTGGTAGAGTTGTAGATTCGGGAGGGCTAACCCTCCCCTGGTTTTTGTTTTTTGTAAGACCTTCTTTGGGATCCTAGCGTTTTTACCCCCCCATACGAACGCCATGATGAGTTTGTCCAGCGCTTTGAAAAAGGCCTTGGGGATGTAGATCGGAATGGATCTAAACAGGAAGAGGAACCTGGGCAGTACGTTCATTTTGATCGTCTGAACTCTCCCCGCGAGGGAGAGCGGGAGTGTGTTCCATCTTTGCAGGTCCTTTTTAACTTCCTCCGTCAGGCTGGTGAGGTTCCATTTGTGGATCCCTTTCCAGTCATGGGCTATTTGGATCCCCAGGTAGCGGAATTTATGTCGGGCTTGTTTGAACGGCAGCCCCTTTAGTGCTGCCCCCCCCCCCCCCCCTTGCGGGTGTAATGGGAAGATCTCACTTTTGCTCATGTTGAGTTTGTAGCCCGAGAAGGCTCCAAACTCTTTCAGGAGCGCGATGATCCCGTCCATGCTGCTTTGTGGGTCCGAGATATAGAGGAGCAGATCATCCGCATAGAGTGAGACTCTGTGCTCTCTACCTCCCCTTCGGATCCCCCTCCAATTTTTTGCTGCCCTGAGCGCGATTGCTAGCGGTTCGATTGCTAGTGCGAACAGCAGCGGGGACAGTGGGCATCCTTGTCTGGTGCCCCTGTGCAGCTGGAAGTATTGGGAGTTGGTATTGTTGGTCTGTACACTCGCCATGGGAGCGTTGTACAGGAGCTTTACCCAAGCGGTGAACCCTGTTCCAAGCCCGAACCGCTCCAGTACCTCTATGAGGTATTTCCATTCGACTCTGTCGAAGGCCTTTTCTGCGTCCAGGGAGACGATCACCTCTTGTGTTCTCTCCCCGGAGGGGGTCATTATCACGTTCAGCAGGCGCCTGATGTTCGCGGTCAGCTGTCTACCTTTGACAAAGCCCGTCTGGTCCTCTGTGACCACCTCAGGTACACAGTCTTCTAGCCTTTTGGCTAGGATTTTGGCCAGTATTTTGGCGTCTGCGTTCAGCAGAGATATGGGTCTGTATGACCCACATTCCGTTGGGTCTTTGTCTTTCTTAGGTATCAGCGAGATTGAGGCCTGTGCTAACGTGGGTGGCAACGTGCCCCTAGCTAGCGAGTCTGTGAACATCTCCCGCATGTGCGGGGCCAGCGCTGTCGCAAATTTTTTGTAGAAGTCCGCCGGGAATCCGTCCGGTCCCGGCGCCTTCCCCGCCTGCATGGAGCTAATGCTGTCCATGATCTCTCCCAGTGCTAGTGGTGCTTCCAGATCCCGTTTTCTGCCCTCTCCCACAACTGGTATGTTCAGTCCGTCAAGAAACCGGTTCATCCCAGCCTTCCCCGTTGGGGGCTCTGAGGTGTACAGCTCTTGGTAGAAGGCCTTGAAGGTTTTGTTAATCTTCTCTGGTTCTGTTTCCAACGTGCCTCTGGTATCTCTGATTTGCGCGATTTCTCTGCTGGCTGCCTGCTTTCTCAGCTGGTGGGCCAACAGGCGGCTGGCTTTGTCTCCGTGTTCGTATAGGGCCCCGCGTGCCTGGCGGAGTTGGTGTACTGCTTTCCTGGTGGAGAGCAGGTCAAAGTTCCTTTGTAATTCTTTTCTCTCCGCCAGGAGTTCTACAGTCGGGGCCTCGGAGTATTTATGGTCTACCTCCAGTATGGAGTCGACCAGCTTCTGCCTAGCCACCCTTTCCTCCCTATCTCTTTGCGCTTTGTAGGCTATGATTTCCCCTCTTAGTACGGCCTTAAGCGCTTCCCAGAACGTGGAGGGTGAGACCTCCCCGTTTTGGTTGATCTCAGTGTACTCCGCTATGGCCTGCGCTATCCTTTCGCTGAAGGCCTTGTCAGCTAGTAAGGCACCGTCCAACCTCCATTTGGGGCGCTGGGCCCTTCCCGTCTCTAGCCGCACATCCATGTAGTGTGGAGCGTGGTCTGATATCACAATTGCGGAGTATTCCACCTTGTCTATCTCTGGAAGCACCGTTTTCCCCACCACAAAGAAGTCAATTCTGGTGTACACGTTGTGTACTGGGGAGAAGAAAGAGAATTCTTTCTCCCCCGGGTGGGCGAATCTCCAGGGGTCTACTGCTCCCATCTGCTCCATATAGTGGCTGAGTTCCCTTGCCATGTTTGAGGTTTTCCCCGTTCTGGGGTTTGATCTGTCCGTCGTTGGGTCCTGTACACAGTTGAAGTCCCCCCCCATGATTAGTCGGTGCGTCGCTATGTCCGGGATTTCTGCCATGGTCTTTTGGATGAAGCTCGTGTCGTCCCAGTTGGGCGCGTACACGTTAACTAGAACTACCGGCGCCCCATCCAGGGCCCCGCTGACCATGACATACCGTCCCCCTGGGTCCGTAACCGTCTTTGTCGCCCTAAACATTGTCCTCTTGCCAATCAGGATCGCCACCCCCCTGGCCCTTGCCCCATAACAGGAATGATAGGTTTGTCCCACCCAGCCCTTTCTTACCCGCAGTTGGTCCCGCTCCCTCAAGTGCGTCTCTTGGAGGAAGACTATGTCGGCCCTCATGTTTCTAAGGTGGGTGAGGACTCTAGATCTCTTCACTGGGCCGTTAAGTCCCCTTACGTTCCAGGTGACTATTCTGGTGGGGGGCTTCTGCCCCCTTGCTCCTGTGGGGTTAACCATATTTGTCCGGTGGACGCGCCCCTGCCCTCTGGGGTTTCCCTATGTTAGGGGGCCGTCCAGGATGTCCACTATCACTGCTCTCCCCATGCGGTCGGGTCCCTGCGCTCCGGGGTTCCCCCTTGTCCCGGGGACACCCGCCATGGCCGTCCACTTTGTGTCCGCCACGCGGGTAGTCCCCTGCACTCCGGGGGGCCCCTTCACCCACAGACCGTACTGGGTGGGTGCTTGCAGCAGTTCCCTGTTTCGAGCCCTTGTCTGTGGCACTTTGTGGCCCTATTCCCTTACTGGCCTCTTTTGTCCCTTCGTCCCTGCGTTTCCCCTCCCTGGTCTCTCGCCCCCCGGGTGCCCCCCCCCCCCCCGCTCTATCCCTTTCGGGGATACCCCTGTGTACCCCTCCATTGCCCCTCTCTCCCCCATTCCTGTCCCCATTTGCTCTCCCACCTTTGATGGGTGATCCCCCCCCTCCCCTGCCTGGCGCCTTCCCCCCTGTTGGGGGTGCGCTGCGGCCCTGCTCTGTTGCGCGCCCCCTTCGCTAGCTTTCCTGCTAGCACGGTGGCTCCCCTCCCGGAGGTTGCTGTCCCGCTTCCCCTCTCCCCTCTCCAGTACTCCCGTTCCCTCGTGCCGGGGCCTGGCCTCCCACCTGGAGCGGGCCCTAGGGCATTGGGTTGTTTTCCGTTCTGGGTGTTTCTGCCAGGGGGGAGGGGGCTGGCTTTGCCTCGCCCCTCCCCACCCCCCCGTCGGCATGACGTGTCTCCTTGCCATGGGCCCCTCGTCCCTACTTCCCATGGCGTTTTTCCAGCCCGTGCTCCTCGACGAATCTATTCGCCTCGGCAGGGGCTGTAAAGAAATATTCCTTGTGTTGGTATGTGACCCAGAGTTTTGCTGGGTACAGCATACCAAAACGTACTTTGTTAGTTTAGCATTTTGACCATCTACTTGCATCAACATTCACTATTTTTTGCCAAACAGTCTTTTTTGGCAGAAAAGTGATTTTCTCGGCGAGTTTAGCATTTTGACCATCTGCTTGCCTCAACATCACTATTTTTTGCCAAACAGTCTTTTTTGGCAGAATAATGATTTTCTCGTCGAAATAAGCATTTTGACAACCTGCTTGCATTGATATTGCCTATTCGTTTGCCAAACAGTCTTTTTTGGCAGATAAGTAGTTTTCTCAGCGAATTAAGAATTTTAAGAACCTGCTTGCATTAAATTTCACTAATTATTTGCAAAGTCCTTTTTGGCAGAAAGGTGATTTTCTGAGCTAATTAAGCATTTTGACCACCTGCCTGCATCAAAATTAAGCATTTCGTGCCAGTCCTTTTTTACAAAAAAGTGATTTTATCGGTGAATTACGCATTTTGACATCCTGCTTGCATCAATATTCCCTATTTTTTGCCAAACAGTCTTTTTTTGGCAGAAAAGTGGTTTTCTCGGCGAATTAAGAATTTTAACAACCTGCTTGCAGTAAACTTCACTAATTATTTGCCAAACAGTCCTTTTTGCCAGAAAGGTGATTTTATCAGCTAATTAAGCATTTTCACAACCTGCATGCATCAAAATTCACTATTTTATGCCAGACACTCTTGTTGGCAGAAAAGTGATTTTATCGGTGAATTCTGTATTTTGACAACCTGCTTTCATCAAAATTAACTATGTTTGACCGAACAGTCTTTTTTGGTAGAAAACTGATTTCCTCAGTGAATTAAACATTTTAACAACCTGCTTGGCAGAAAAGTGATTTTGTCGTCGAATTTTGGCCATCTGCTTGCCTCAACATTCTCTATTTTTTTGCCAAACCGTCTTTTCTGGCAGAAAAGTGGCTTTCTCGGCGAATTCAGCATTTTAAGAACCTGCTTGCATTAAACTTCACTAATTATTTGCCAATGTCCTTTTTGCAAGAAAGGTGATTTTCAAAGCTAATTAAGCATTTTGACAACCTGCATGCATCAAAAATCACAATTTTTTGCTAAACAGTCTTTTTTGGCAGAAAAGTGATTTTATCGGCGAATTCTGTATTTTGACAACCTGCTTTCATCAAAATTCACTATTTTTTGCAAAACAGTCTTTTTTGGGGAGAAGTGACTTTATCGGTGAATTACGCATTTTGACAAATTGCAACCATCAAAATTAACTATGTTTGACCGAACAGTCTTTTTTGGTAGAAAACTGATTTCCTCAGTGAATTAAACATTTTAACAACCTGCTTGGCAGAAAAGTGATTTTGTCGTCGAATTTTGGCCATCTGCTTGCCTCAACATTCTCTATTTTTTTGCCAAACCGTCTTTTCTGGCAGAAAAGTGGCTTTCTCGGCGAATTCAGCATTTTAAGAACCTGCTTGCATTAAACTTCACTAATTATTTGCCAATGTCCTTTTTGCAAGAAAGGTGATTTTCTCAGCTAATTAAGCATTTTGACAACCTGCATGCATCAAAAATCACAATTTTTTGCTAAACAGTCTTTTTTGGCAGAAACGTGATTTTATCGGTGAATTACGCATTTTGACAACCTGCTTGCATCAAAATTAACGATTTTTTACCGAAAAGTCATTTTTGGTAGAAAAGTGATTTCCTCAGTAAAATAAGCATGTTGCCAACCTGCTTGCATCAAAATTAAATATTTTCTGCCGAACAGTCTTTTTTGGCAGAAAAGTGATTTTATCGGTGAATTACGCATTTTGACAACCTGCTTGCATTGATATTCCCTATTTTTTGCCAAACAGTCTTTTTTGGAAGAAAAGAGATTTCATCGTCGAATTAAGCATTTTGACCTTCTGCTTGCCTCAACATTCACTTTTTTTTGCCAAACATTCTTTTTTGGCAGAAAAGTGATTTATTCGCCGAATTAAAAATTTAAGAACCTGCTTGCATTAAACTTCACTAAGCATTTGCCAAAGAGTCCTTTTTGGTAGAAAAGTGATTTCCTCAGTGAAACAAGCATTTTGACAACCTGCTTGCATCAATATTCCCTATATTTTGCCAAACCGGCTTTTTTGGCGGAAAAGTGATTATCTCGGCGAATTAAGCAGTTTGACAACCTGCTTGCATCAAAATTAAGCATTTTTTGCCAGACTTTTATGACAGAAAAGTGATTTTATCGGTGTATTACGCATTTTGACAACCTTAACTATTATCTTAACGATAAAAATTAACTATTGTTGACCGAACAGTCTTTTTTGGTAGAAAAGTGATTTGCTCAGTGAATTAAGCATTTTAACAACCTGCTTGCATCATAATTAAATATTTTCTGCCAAACAGTCTTTTTTGGCAGAAAAATGATTATCTCGGCGAATGAAGCATTTTGACAACCTGCTTGCATGGATATTCCCTATCTTTGCCAAACAGTCTTTATTGTCAGAAAAGTGATTTTCTCATCGAATTAAGCATTTTGACAACAAGCTTGCATTGATATTCCCTATTTCTTGCCAGTCTTTATTGGCAGAAAAGTGATTATCCATGCGAATTGAGCATTTTGACAACCTGCTTGCATAAAAATTAAATATTTGTGCCGAACAGACATTTTTGGCAGAAAAGTCATTTTCTCGGCGAGTTTAGCATTTTGAACATCTACTTGCATCAACATTCACTATTTTTTGCCAAACAGTCTTTTTTGGCAGAAAAGTGATTTTCTCGGCGAGTTTAGCATTTTGACCATCTGCTTGCCTCAACATTCACTATTTTTTGCCAAACAGTCTTTTTTGGCAGAATAATGATTTTCTCGTCGAAATAAGCATTTTGACAACCTGCTTGCATTGATATTGCCTATTTGTTTGCCAAACAGTCTTTTTTGGCAGATAAGAAGTTTTCTCAGCGAATTAAGAATTTTAAGAACCTGCTTGCATTAAATTTCACTAATTATTTGCAAAGTCCTATTTTGCAGAAAGGTGATTTTCTGAGCTAAATAAGCATTTTGACCACCTGCCTGCATCAAAATTAAGCATTTCGTGCCAGTCCTTTTTTACAAAAAAGTGATTTTATCGGTGAATTACGCATTTTAAAATCCTGCTTGCATCAATATTCCCTATTTTTTGCCAAACAGTCTTTTTTTGGCAGAAAAGTGGTTTTCTCGGCGAATTAAGAATTTTAACAACCTGCTTGCAGTAAACTTCACTAATTATTTGCCAAACAGTCCTTTTTGCCAGAAAGGTGATTTTATCAGCTAATTAAGCATTTTCACAACCTGCATGCATCAAAATTCACTATTTTATGCCAAACACTCTTGTTGGCAGAAAAGTGATTTTATCGGTGAATTCTGTATTTTGACAACCTGCTTTCATCAAAATTCACTATTTTTTGCAAAACAGTCTTTTTTGGGGGGAAGTGACTTTATCGGTGAATTACGCATTTTGACAAATTGCAACCATCAAAATTAACTATGTTTGACCGAACAGTCTTTTTTGGTAGAAAACTGATTTCCTCAGTGAATTAAGCATTTTAACAACCTGCTTGGCAGAAAAGTGATTTTGTCGTCGAATTGCATTTTGGCAATCTGTTTTCCTCAACATTCCCTATTTATTTGCCAAACCGTCTTTTCTGGCATAAAAGTGGCTTTCTCGGCGAATTCAGCATTTTAAGAACCTGCTTGCATTAATTATTTGCCAATGTCCTTTTTGCAAGAAAGGTGATTTTCTCAGCTAATTAAGCATTTTGACAACCTGCATGCATCAAAAATCACAATTTTTTGCTAAACATTCTTTTTTGGCAGAAACGTGATTTTATCGGTGAATTACGCATTTTGACAACCTGCTTGCATCAAAATTAACGATTTTTTACCGAAAAGTCATTTTTGGTAGAAAAGTGATTTCCTCAGTAAAATAAGCATGTTGCCAACCTGCTTGCATCAAAATTAAATATTTTCTGCCGAACAGTCTTTTTTGGCAGAAAAGTGATTTTATCGGTGAATTACGCATTTTGACAACCTGCTTCCATCAAAATTAACTATTTTTGACCGAACAGTCTTTTTTGGTAGAAAGGTCATTTCCTCAGCTAATTAAGCATTTTGGCAATCTGCTTGCCTCAACATTCTCTATTTTTTTGCCAAACCGTCTTTTTTGGCAGAAAAGTGGCTTTCTCGGCGAATTAAGTATTTTAAGATCCTCCTTGCATTAAACTTCACTAATTATTTGCCAATGTCCTTTTTCCAAGAAAGGTGATTTTCTCAGCTAATTAAGCATTTTGGCAACCTACATGCATCAAAAATCACGATAAAATCACTTTTCTGCCAAAAAAGACTGTTTGGCAAAAAATAGGGAATATTGATGCAAGCAGGTTGTCAAAATGCTTAATTCGACGATAAAATCACTTTTCTGCCAAAAGAGACTGGCAAAACAATAGGGAATAACAATGTAAGCAGGTTGTCAAAATGCTTAATTCGCCGAGATAATCACTTTTCTGCCAAAAAGGACTGTTTGGCAAACAAATAGCGAATATCAATGCAAGCAGGTTGTCAAAATGCTCAATTTGCATGGTTAATCACTTTTCTGCCAACAAAGACTGTTTGGCAAAAATTAGTGAATGTTGATGCAAGCCTGTGGTCAAAATGCTTAATTCGACGATAAAATCACTTTTCTGCCAAAAAAGACTGTTTGGCAAAAAATAGGGAATATTGATGCAAGCAGGTTGTCAAACTGCTTAATTCGCCCAGATAATCACTTTTCTGACAAAAAAGACTGTTTGGCAAAATATAGGGAATATTGATGCAAGCAGTTTGTCAAAATGCGTAATTCACCGATAAAATCACTTTTCTGCCAAGAAAGACTGTTTGGCAAAAAATAGTGAATGTTGAGGCAAGCTGATGATCAAAAACGCTAAATTCGACGGGAAAATCACTTTTCAGGCTAAAAAGACTGTTCGGTCAAAAATATTTAATTTTGATGCAAGCAGGTTGCCAAAATGCGTAATTGACCGATAAAATCACTTTTCTGCCAAGAAAGACTGTTTGGCAAAAAATAGTGAATGTTGAGGCAAGCGGATGATCAAAAACGATCAATTCGACCGGAAAATCACTTTTCTGGCAAAAAAAAGACTGTTTGGCAAAAAATAGGGAATATCAACGCAAGCAGGTTGTCAAAATGCGTAATTCACCGATAAAATCACTTTTCTGCCAAAAAAGACTGTTTAGCAAAAAATTGTGATTTTTGATGCATGCAGTTTGTCAAAATGCTTAATTAGCTGAGAAAATCACCTTTCTTGCAAAAAGGACATTGGCAAATAATTAGTGAAGTTTAATGCAAGCAGGTTCTTAAAGTACTGAATTCGCCGAAAAAGCCACTTTTCTGCCAAAAAAGACGGTTTGGCAAAACAATAGAGAATGTTGAGGCAAGCGGATGGCCAAAATGCTTAATTCGACGACAAAATCACTTTCCTGCCAAGCAGGTTGTTAAAATGTTTAATTCACTGAGGAAATCAGTTTTCTACCAAAAAAGACTGTTCGGTCAAACATAGTTAATTTTGATGGTTGCAATTTGTCAAAATGCGTAATTCACCAATAAAATCACTTTTCTGCCAACAAAGAGTGTTTGGCATAAAATAGCGAATTTTGATGCAAGCAGGTTGTCAAAATGCTTAATTAGCTGAGAAAATCACCTTTCTGACAAAAAGGACTGTTTGGCAAATAATTAGTGAAGTTTACTGCAAGCAGATTGTCAAAATTCTTAATTCGCCGTGAAAACCACTTTTCTGCCAAAAAAGACTGTTTGGCAAAAAAATAGGGAATATTGATGCAAGCAGGTTGTCAAAAGGCGTATTTTGACGAGAAAATCACTTTTCTACCAATAAAGACTGTTCGGTCAAAAATAGTTAATATTGATGATTAAGATAATAGTTACGATTGTCAAAATGTGTAATACACCGATAAAATCACTTTGCTGTCAAAAAAGACTGGCAAAAAATGCTTACTTTTGATGCAAGCAGGTTGTCAAACTGCTTAATTCGCCCAGATAATCACTTTTCTGCCAAAAAAGACTGTTTGGCAAAATATAGGGAATATTGATGCAAGCAGTTTGTCAAAATGCGAAATTCACCGATAAAATCACTTTTCTGCCAAGAAAGACTGTTTGGCAAAAAATAGTGAATGTTGAGGCCAGCAGATGATCAAAAACGCTAAATTCGACGGGAAAATCACTTTTCAGGCGAAAAAGACTGTTCGGTCATAATAGTTAATTTTGATGGAAGCAGGTTGCCAAAATGCGTAATTGACCGATAAAATCACTTTTCTGCCAAGAAAGACTGTTTGGCAAAAAATAGTGAATGTTGAGGCAAGCGAATGTTCAAAAAGGCTCAATTCGACCGGAAAATCACTTTTCTGGCAAAAAAAAGACTGTTCAGCAGACAATATTTAATCGATGCAAGCAGATTGTCACAATGCTTCATTAGCAGCGAAAATCACCTTTCTGGCAAAAAGGACTGTTTGGCAAATAATTAATGAAGTTTACTGCAAGCAGGTTGTTAAAATTCTTAATTCGCCGAGAAACCACTTTTCTGCCAAAAAAGACTGTTTGGCAAAAAAATAGGGAATATTGATGCAAGCAGTTTGTCAAAATGCGTAAATCACCGATAAAATCACCTTTCTGCCAAAAAAGACTGTTTGGCAAAAAATAGTGAATGTTGAGGGAAGCAGATGACCAAAAACGCTAAATTCGACGGGAAAATCACTTTTCTGTCAAAAAACACTGTTTGGCAAAAAATAGTGAATGTTGATGCAAGCAGATGGTCAAAATGGTAAGCACGCCGATAAATTGACTTTTCTGCCAAAAATGTCTGTTCGGCAAAACATATTTAATTTTTATGCAAGCAGGTTGTCAAAATGCTCAATTTGCATGGTTAATCACTTTTCTGCCAACAAAGACTGTTTGGCAAAAATTAGTGAATGTTGATGCAAGCCAGTGGTCAAAATGCTTAATTCGACGATAAAATCACTTTTCTGCCAAAAAAGACTGTTTGGCAAAAAATAGGGAATATTGATGCAAGCAGGTTGTCAAAATACTTAATTCGACGATAAAATCACTTTTCTGCCAAAAGAGACTGGCAAAACAATAGGGAATATCAATGTAAGCAGGTGGTCGAAATGCTTAATTCGCCGAGATAATCACTTTTCTGCCAAAAAGGACTGTTTGGCAAACAAATAGCGAATATCAATGCAAGCAGGATGTCAAAATGCTTATTTCGACGAGAAAATCATTATTCTGCCATAATAGGGAATATTTTCTGCCATAACACTTTTCTGCCAACATAGTCTGTTTAGCAAAAAATAGGGAATATTGATGCAAGCAGGTTGTCAAAAA
The DNA here is from genome assembly GCF_902713615.1 of Scyliorhinus canicula. Taxonomy (NCBI): domain Eukaryota; kingdom Metazoa; phylum Chordata; class Chondrichthyes; order Carcharhiniformes; family Scyliorhinidae; genus Scyliorhinus; species Scyliorhinus canicula. Next base: position 29,592 of record NW_024055879.1, on the reverse strand, counting down.
GCGTAATTTGACGAGAAAATCACTTTTCCACCAATAAAGACTGTTCGGTCAAAAATAGTTAATTTTGATGGTTAAGATAATAGTTGATTGTCAAAATGCGTAATACACCGATAAAATCACTTTTCTGTCAAAAAAGACTGGCAAAAAATGCTTACTTTTGATGCAAGCAGGTTGTCAAACTGCTTAATTCGCCCAGATAATCACTTTTCTGATAAAAAAGACTGTTTGGCAAAATATAGGGAATATTGATGCAAGCAGTTTGTCAAAATGCGTAATTCACCGATAAAATCACTTTTCTGCCAAGAAAGACTGTTTGGCAAAAAAATAGTGAATGTTGAGGCCAGCAGATGATCAAAAACGCTAAATTCGACGGGAAAATCACTTTTCAGGCTAAAAAGACTGTTCGGTCAAAAATATTTAATTTTGATGCACGCAGGTTGTCAAAATGCGTAATTCACCGATAAAATCACTTTTCTGCCAAAAAAGACTGTTTAGCAAAAAATTGTGATTTTTGATGCATGCAGTTTGTCAAAATGCTTAATTAGCTGAGAAAATCACCTTTCTTGCAAAAAGGACATTGGCAAATAATTAGTGAAGTTTAATGCAAGCAGGTTCTTAAAGTACTGAATTCGCCGAGAAAGCCACTTTTCTGCCAAAAAAGACGGTTTGGCAAAACAATCGAGAATGTTGAGGCAAGCGGATGGCCAAAATGCTTAATTCGACGACAAAATCACTTTCCTGCAAAGCAGGTTGTTAAAATGTTTAATTCACTGAGGAAATCAGTTTTCTACCAAAAAAGACTGTTCGGTCAAACATAGTTAATTTTGATGGTTGCAATTTGTCAAAATGCGTAATTCACCAATAAAATCACTTTTCTGCCAACAAAGAGTGTTTGGCATAAAATAGCGAATTTTGATGCAAGCAGGTTGTCAAAATGCTTAATTAGCTGAGAAAATCACCTTTCTGACAAAAAGGACTGTTTGGCAAATAATTAGTGAAGTTTACTGCAAGCAGATTGTCAAAATTCTTAATTCGCCGTGAAAACCACTTTTCTGCCAAAAAAGACTGTTTGGCAAAAAAATAGGGAATATTGATGCAAGCAGGTTGTCAAAAGGCGTATTTTGACGAGAAAATCACTTTTCTACCAATAAAGACTGTTCGGTCAAAAATAGTTAATATTGATGGTTAAGATAATAGTTAAGATTGTCAAAATGTGTAATACACCGATAAAATCACTTTGCTGTCAAAAAAGACTGGCAAAAAATGCTTACTTTTGATGCAAGCAGGTTGTCAAAATGCTTCATTCGCCCAGATAATCACTTTTCTGACAAAAAAGACTGTTTGGCAAAATATAGGGAATATTGATGCAAGCAGTTTGTCAAAATGCGTAATTCACCGATAAAATCACTTTTCTGCCAAGAAAGACTGTTTGGCAAAAAATAGTGAATGTTGAGGGAAGCAGATGACCAAAAACGCTAAATTCGACGGGAAAATCACTTTTCTGTCAAAAAACACTGTTTGGCAAAAAATAGTGAATGTTGATGGAAGCAGATGGTCAAAATGGTAAGCACGCCGATAAATTGACTTTTCTGCCAAAAATGTCTGTTCGGCAAAAAATATTTAATTTTTATGCAAGCAGGTTGTCAAAATGCTCAATTCGCATGGATAATCACTTTTCTGCCAAAAAAAAGACTGCCTGGCAAAAAATAAGGAATATCAACGCAAGCAGGTTGTCAAAATGCTTCATTCGCCGAGATAATCACTTTTCTGCTAAAAAAAAAGACTGTTTGACAAAAAAATAGGGAATATTGATGCAAGCAGATGGTCAAAATGCTTAATTCGCCGAGAAAACAACTTTTCTGCCAAAAAAGACTGTTTGGCAAAACAAAGTGAATGTAGAGGCAAGCAGATGGTCAAAATGCTTCATTCGCCGTGAAAACCACTTTTCTGCAAATAAAGACTGTTTGGCAAAAAATAGGGAATATTGATGCAAGCAGGTTGTCAACATGCGTAATTCACCGATAAAATCACTTTTTTGTAAAAAAGGACTGGCACAAAATGCTTAATTTTGATGCAGGCACGTGGTCAAAATGCTTAATTAGCTCAGAAAATCACCTTTCTGCCAAAAAGGACTTTGCAAATAATTAGTGAAATTTAATGCAAGCAGGTTCTTAAAATTCTTAATTCGCTGAGAAAACTACTTATCTGCCAAAAAAGACTGTTTGGCAAACAAATAGGCAATATCAATGCAAGCAGGTTGTCAAAATACTTAATTCGACGATAAAATCACTTTTCTGCCAAAAAAGACTGTTTGGCAAAACAATAGGGAATGTTGATGCAAGCAGATGGTCAAAATGCTAAACTCGCCGAGAAAATGACTTTTCTGCCAGAAATGTCTGTTCGGCAAAAAATATTTAATTTTTATGCAAGCAGGTTGTCAAAATGCTCAATTCGCATGGATAATCACTTTTCTGCCAATAAAGACTGGCAAAAAATAGGGAATATCAATGCAAGCATGTTGTCAAAATGCTTAATTCGACGAGAAAATCACTTTTCTGCCAAAAAAGTCTGTACGGCAAAAAATAGTGAATGTTGATGCAAGCAGATGGTCAAAATGGTAAACACGCCGATAAATTGACTTTTCTGCCAAAAATGTCTGTCCGGCAAAAAATATTTAATTTTTATGCAAGCAGGTTGTCAAAATGCTTAATTCGACGAGAAAATCACTTTTCTGCCAAAAAAGACTGCTTGGCAAAAAATAGTGAATGTTGATGCAAGCAGATGGTCAAAATGGTAAGCACGCCGATAAATTGACTTTTCTGCCAAAAAAGTCTGTTCGTCAAAAAATATTTAATTCTGATGCAAGCAGGTTGTCAAAATGCTCAATTCGCATGGATAATCACTTTTCGGCCAACAAAGACTGTTTGGCAAAAAATAGGGAATATCAACGCAAGCAGGTTGTCAAAATGCTTCATTCGCCGAGATAATCACTTTTCTGCTAAAAAAAAAAGACTGTTTGGCAAAAAATAGGGAATATTGATGCAAGCAGGTTGTCAACATGCGTAATTCACCGATAAAATCACTTTTTTGTAAAAAAGGACTGGCACAAAATGCTTAATTTTGATGCAGGCACGTGGTCAAAATGCTTAATTAGCTCAGAAAATCACCTTTCTGCCAAAAAGGACTTTGCAAATAATTAGTGAAATTTAATGCAAGCAGGTTCTTAAAATTCTTAATTCGCTGAGAAAACTACTTATCTGCCAAAAAAGACTGTTTGGCAAACAAATAGGCAATATCAATGCAAGCAGGTTGTCAAAATACTTAATTCGACGATAAAATCACTTTTCTGCCAAAAAAGACTGTTTGGCAAAACAATAGGGAATGTTGATGCAAGCAGATGGTCAAAATGCTAAACTCGCCGAGAAAATGACTTTTCTGCCAAAAATGTCTGTTCGGCAAAAAATATTTAATTTTTATGCAAGCAGGTTGTCAAAATGCTCAATTCGCATGGATAATCACTTTTCTGCCAATAAAGACTGGCAAAAAATAGGGAATATCAATGCAAGCATGTTGTCAAAATGCTTAATTCGACGAGAAAATCACTTTTCCGCTAAAAAAGACTGCTTGGCAAAAAATAGTGAATGTTGATGCAAGCAGATGGTCAAAATGGTAAGCACGCCGATAAATTCACTTTTCTGCCAAAAAAGTCTGTTCGTCAAAAAATATTTAATTCTGATGCAAGCAGGTTGTCAAAATGCTCAATTCGCATGGATAATCACTTTTCGGCCAACAAAGACTGTTTGGAAAAAATAGGGAATATCAACGCAAGCAGGTTGTCAAAATGCTTCATTCGCCGAGATAATCACTTTTCTGCTAAAAAAAAAAGACTGTTTGGCAAAAAATAGGGAATATTGATGCAAGCAGGTTGTCAACATGCGTAATTCACCGATAAAATCACTTTTTTGTAAAAAAGGACTGGCACAAAATGCTTAATTTTGATGCAGGCACGTGGTCAAAATGCTTAATTAGCTCAGAAAATCACCTTTCTGCCAAAAAGGACTTTGCAAATAATTAGTGAAATTTAATGCAAGCAGGTTCTTAAAATTCTTAATTCGCTGAGAAAACTATTATCTGCCAAAAAAGACTGTTTGGCAAACAAATAGGCAATATCAATGCAAGCAGGTTGTCAAAATGCTAAACTCGCCGCGAAAATCACTTTTCTGCCAAAAAAGACTGTTTGGCAAAAAATAGTGAATGTTGATGCAAGTAGATGGTCAAAATGCTAAACTCGCCGAGAAAATGACTTTTCTGCCAAAAATGTCTGTTCGGCAAAAAATATTTAATTTTTATGCAAGCAGGTTGTCAAAATGCTCAATTTGCATGGATAATCACTTTTCTGCCAATAAAGACTGGCAAAAAATAGGGAATATCAATGCAAGCATGTTGTCAAAATGCTTAATTCGACGAGAAAATCACTTTTCTGCCAAAAAAGACTGCTTGGCAAAACATAGGGAATATCAATGCAAGCAGGTTGTCAAAATGCTTCATTCGCCGAGATAATCACTTTTCTGCTAAAAAAAAAGACTGTTTGGCACAAAATAGGGAATATTGATGCAAGCATGTTGTCAAAATGCTTAATTAGCTGCAAAACAGACTGATCTGCAGAAAATATTTAATTTTGATGCAAGCAGGTTGTGAAAATGCTTAATTAGCTGCGAAAATCACCTTTCTGCCAAAAAGGACTCTTTGCCAAATAATTAATGAAGTTTAATACAAGCAGGTTCTTAAAATTTTAAATGCGACGATAAAATCACTTTCCTGCCAAAAAAGACTGCTTGGCAAAAAATAGTGAATGTTGATGCAAGCAGATGGTCAAAATGCTAAACTCGCCGAGACAATCACTTTTCTGCCAAAAAAGTCTGTACGGCAAAAAATATTTAATTTTGATGCAAGCAGATGGTCAAAATGCTTAATTCGACGATAAAATCACTTTTCTGTCAAAAAAGACTGTTTGGCAAAACAATAGGGAATGTTGATGCAAGCAGATGGTCAAAATGCTAAACTCGCCGAGAAAATGACTTTTCTGCCAGAAATGTCTGTTCGGCAAAAAATATTTAATTTTTATGCAAGCAGGTTGTCAAAATGCTCAATTCGCATGGATAATCACTTTTCTGCCAATAAAGACTGGCAAAAAATAGGGAATATCAATGCAAGCATGTTGTCAAAATGCTTAATTCGACGAGAAAATCACTTTTCTGCCAAAAAAGACTGCTTGGCAAAAAATAGTGAATGTTGATGCAAGCAGATGGTCAAAATGGTAAGCACGCCGATAAATTGACTTTTCTGCCAAAAATGTCTGTTCGGCAAAAAATATTTAATATTTATGCAAGCAGGTTGTCAAAATGCTTAATTCGACGAGAAAATCACTTTTCTGCCAAAAAAGACTGCTTGGCAAAAAATAGTGAATGTTGATGCAAGCAGATGGTCAAAATGGTAAGCACGCCGATAAATTGACTTTTCTGCCAAAAAAGTCTGTTCGTCAAAAAATATTTAATTCTGATGCAAGCAGGTTGTCAAAATGCTCAATTCGCATGGATAATCACTTTTCGGCCAACAAAGACTGTTTGGCAAAAAATAGGGAATATCAACGCAAGCAGGTTGTCAAAATGCTTCATTCGCCGAGATAATCACTTTTCTGCTAAAAAAAAAAGACTGTTTGGCAAAAAATAGGGAATATTGATGCAAGCAGGTTGTCAACATGCGTAATTCACCGATAAAATCACTTTTTTGTAAAAAAGGACTGGCACAAAATGCTTAATTTTGATGCAGGCACGTGGTCAAAATGCTTAATTAGCTCAGAAAATCACCTTTCTGCCAAAAAGGACTTTGCAAATAATTAGTGAAATTTAATGCAAGCAGGTTCTTAAAATTCTTAATTCGCTGAGAAAACTACTTATCTGCCAAAAAAGACTGTTTGGCAAACAAATAGGCAATATCAATGCAAGCAGGTTGTCAAAATACTTAATTCGACGATAAAATCACTTTTCTGCCAAAAAAGACTGTTTGGCAAAACAATAGGGAATGTTGATGCAAGCAGATGGTCAAAATGCTAAACTCGCCGAGAAAATGACTTTTCTGCCAAAAATGTCTGTTCGGCAAAAAATATTTAATTTTTATGCAAGCAGGTTGTCAAAATGCTCAATTCGCATGGATAATCACTTTTCTGCCAATAAAGACTGGCAAAAAATAGGGAATATCAATGCAAGCATGTTGTCAAAATGCTTAATTCGACGAGAAAATCACTTTTCCGCTAAAAAAAGACTGCTTGGCAAAAAATAGTGAATGTTGATGCAAGCAGATGGTCAAAATGGTAAGCACGCCGATAAATTCACTTTTCTGCCAAAAAAGTCTGTTCGTCAAAAAATATTTAATTCTGATGCAAGCAGGTTGTCAAAATGCTTAATTCACCGAGATAATCACTTTTCCCCCAAAAAAGAATGCTAGGCGAAAAATAGTGAATTTGATGCAAGCAGGTTGTCAAAATACTTAATTGACCGATAAAACCACTTTTCTGCCAAAAAAGTCTGTTCGTCAAAAAATATTTAATTCTGATGCAAGCAGGTTGTCAAAATGCTCAATTCGCATGGATAATCACTTTTCGGCCAAAAAGACTGTTTGGCAAAAAATAGGGAATATCAACGCAAGCAGGTTGTCAAAATGCTTCATTCGCCGAGATAATCACTTTTCTGCGAAAAAAAAAGACTGTTTGGCAAAAAATAGGGAATATTGATGCAAGCAGGTTGTCAACATGCGTAATTCACCGATAAAATCACTTTTTTGTAAAAAAGGACTGGCACAAAATGCTTAATTTTGATGCAGGCACGTGGTCAAAATGCTTAATTAGCTCAGAAAATCACCTTTCTGCCAAAAAGGACTTTGCAAATAATTAGTGAAATTTAATGCAAGCAGGTTCTTAAAATTCTTAATTCGCTGAGAAAACTACTTATCTGCCAAAAAAGACTGTTTGGCAAACAAATAGGCAATATCAATGCAAGCAGGTTGTCAAAATACTTATTTCGACGAGAAAATCATTATTCTGCCAAAAAAGACTGTTTGGCAAAAAATAGTGAATGTTGATGCAAGTAGATGGTCAAAATGCTAAACTCGCCGAGAAAATGACTTTTCTGCCAAAAATGTCATTCGGCAAAAAATATTTAATTTTTATGCAAGCAGGTTGTCAAAATGCTCAATTCGCATGGATAATCACTTTTCTGCCAATAAAGACTGGCAAAAAATAGGGAATATCAATGCAAGCATGTTGTCAAAATGCTTAATTCGACGAGAAAATCACTTTTCTGCCAAAAAAGACTGCTTGGCAAAACATAGGGAATATCAATGCAAGCAGGTTGTCAAAATGCTTCATTCGCCGAGATAATCACTTTTCTGCTAAAAAAAAAAGACTGTTTGGCAAAAAATAGGGAATATTGATGCAAGCATGTTGTCAAAATGCTTAATTAGCTGCAAAACAGACTGATCTGCAGAAAATATTTAATTTTGATGCAAGCAGGTTGTGAAAATGCTTAATTAGCTGCGAAAATCACCTTTCTGCCAAAAAGGACTCTTTGCCAAATAATTAATGAAGTTTAATGCAAGCAGGTTCTTAAAATTTTAAATGCGACGATAAAATCACTTTCCTGCCAAAAAAGACTGCTTGGCAAAAATAGTGAATGTTGATGCAAGCAGGTTGTCAAAATGCTTAATTCACCGAGATAATCATTTTTCTGCTTAAAAGGACTGTTTGGCAAACAAATAGCGAATATCAATGCAAGCAGGTTGTCAAAATGCTTAATTCGACGATAAAATAACTTTTCTGCAAAAAATGTCTGTTCGGCAAAACATATTTAATTTTTATGCAAGCAGGTTGTCAAAATGCTCAATTTGCATGGTTAATCACTTTTCTGCCAACAAAGACTGTTTGGCAAAAATTAGTGAATGTTGATGCAAGCCAGTGGTCAAAATGCTTAATTCGACGATAAAATCACTTTTCTGCCAAAAAAGACTGTTTGGCAAAAAATAGGGAATATTGATGCAAGCAGGTTGTCAAAATACTTAATTCGACGATAAAATCACTTTTCTGCCAAAAGAGACTGGCAAAACAATAGGGAATATCAATGTAAGCAGGTGGTCGAAATGCTTAATTCGCCGAGATAATCACTTTTCTGCCAAAAAGGACTGTTTGGCAAACAAATAGCGAATATCAATGCAAGCAGGATGTCAAAATGCTTATTTCGACGAGAAAATCATTATTCTGCCATAATAGGGAATATTTTCTGCCATAACACTTTTCTGCCAACATAGTCTGTTTAGCAAAAAATAGGGAATATTGATGCAAGCAGGTTGTCAAAAAGCGTAATTTGACGAGAAAATCACTTTTCCACCAATAAAGACTGTTCGGTCAAAAATAGTTAATTTTGATGGTTAAGATAATAGTTGATTGTCAAAATGCGTAATACACCGATAAAATCACTTTTCTGTCAAAAAAGACTGGCAAAAAATGCTTACTTTTGATGCAAGCAGGTTGTCAAACTGCTTAATTCGCCCAGATAATCACTTTTCTGATAAAAAAGACTGTTTGGCAAAATATAGGGAATATTGATGCAAGCAGTTTGTCAAAATGCGTAATTCACCGATAAAATCACTTTTCTGCCAAGAAAGACTGTTTGGCAAAAAAATAGTGAATGTTGAGGCCAGCAGATGATCAAAAACGCTAAATTCGACGGGAAAATCACTTTTCAGGCTAAAAAGACTGTTCGGTCAAAAATATTTAATTTTGATGCACGCAGGTTGTCAAAATGCGTAATTCACCGATAAAATCACTTTTCTGCCAAAAAAGACTGTTTAGCAAAAAATTGTGATTTTTGATGCATGCAGTTTGTCAAAATGCTTAATTAGCTGAGAAAATCACCTTTCTTGCAAAAAGGACATTGGCAAATAATTAGTGAAGTTTAATGCAAGCAGGTTCTTAAAGTACTGAATTCGCCGAGAAAGCCACTTTTCTGCCAAAAAAGACGGTTTGGCAAAACAATCGAGAATGTTGAGGCAAGCGGATGGCCAAAATGCTTAATTCGACGACAAAATCACTTTCCTGCAAAGCAGGTTGTTAAAATGTTTAATTCACTGAGGAAATCAGTTTTCTACCAAAAAAGACTGTTCGGTCAAACATAGTTAATTTTGATGGTTGCAATTTGTCAAAATGCGTAATTCACCAATAAAATCACTTTTCTGCCAACAAAGAGTGTTTGGCATAAAATAGCGAATTTTGATGCAAGCAGGTTGTCAAAATGCTTAATTAGCTGAGAAAATCACCTTTCTGACAAAAAGGACTGTTTGGCAAATAATTAGTGAAGTTTACTGCAAGCAGATTGTCAAAATTCTTAATTCGCCGTGAAAACCACTTTTCTGCCAAAAAAGACTGTTTGGCAAAAAAATAGGGAATATTGATGCAAGCAGGTTGTCAAAAGGCGTATTTTGACGAGAAAATCACTTTTCTACCAATAAAGACTGTTCGGTCAAAAATAGTTAATATTGATGGTTAAGATAATAGTTAAGATTGTCAAAATGTGTAATACACCGATAAAATCACTTTGCTGTCAAAAAAGACTGGCAAAAAATGCTTACTTTTGATGCAAGCAGGTTGTCAAAATGCTTCATTCGCCCAGATAATCACTTTTCTGACAAAAAAGACTGTTTGGCAAAATATAGGGAATATTGATGCAAGCAGTTTGTCAAAATGCGTAATTCACCGATAAAATCACTTTTCTGCCAAGAAAGACTGTTTGGCAAAAAATAGTGAATGTTGAGGGAAGCAGATGACCAAAAACGCTAAATTCGACGGGAAAATCACTTTTCTGTCAAAAAACACTGTTTGGCAAAAAATAGTGAATGTTGATGGAAGCAGATGGTCAAAATGGTAAGCACGCCGATAAATTGACTTTTCTGCCAAAAATGTCTGTTCGGCAAAAAATATTTAATTTTTATGCAAGCAGGTTGTCAAAATGCTCAATTCGCATGGATAATCACTTTTCTGCCAAAAAAAAGACTGCCTGGCAAAAAATAAGGAATATCAACGCAAGCAGGTTGTCAAAATGCTTCATTCGCCGAGATAATCACTTTTCTGCTAAAAAAAAGACTGTTTGACAAAAAAATAGGGAATATTGATGCAAGCAGATGGTCAAAATGCTTAATTCGCCGAGAAAACAACTTTTCTGCCAAAAAAGACTGTTTGGCAAAACAAAGTGAATGTAGAGGCAAGCAGATGGTCAAAATGCTTCATTCGCCGTGAAAACCACTTTTCTGCAAATAAAGACTGTTTGGCAAAAAATAGGGAATATTGATGCAAGCAGGTTGTCAACATGCGTAATTCACCGATAAAATCACTTTTTTGTAAAAAAGGACTGGCACAAAATGCTTAATTTTGATGCAGGCACGTGGTCAAAATGCTTAATTAGCTCAGAAAATCACCTTTCTGCCAAAAAGGACTTTGCAAATAATTAGTGAAATTTAATGCAAGCAGGTTCTTAAAATTCTTAATTCGCTGAGAAAACTACTTATCTGCCAAAAAAGACTGTTTGGCAAACAAATAGGCAATATCAATGCAAGCAGGTTGTCAAAATACTTAATTCGACGATAAAATCACTTTTCTGCCAAAAAAGACTGTTTGGCAAAACAATAGGGAATGTTGATGCAAGCAGATGGTCAAAATGCTAAACTCGCCGAGAAAATGACTTTTCTGCCAGAAATGTCTGTTCGGCAAAAAATATTTAATTTTTATGCAAGCAGGTTGTCAAAATGCTCAATTCGCATGGATAATCACTTTTCTGCCAATAAAGACTGGCAAAAAATAGGGAATATCAATGCAAGCAGGTTGTCAAAATGCTTAATTCGACGAGAAAATCACTTTTCTGCCAAAAAAGTCTGTACGGCAAAAAATAGTGAATGTTGATGCAAGCAGATGGTCAAAATGGTAAACACGCCGATAAATTGACTTTTCTGCCAAAAATGTCTGTCCGGCAAAAAATATTTAATTTTTATGCAAGCAGGTTGTCAAAATGCTTAATTCGACGAGAAAATCACTTTTCTGCCAAAAAAGACTGCTTGGCAAAAAATAGTGAATGTTGATGCAAGCAGATGGTCAAAATGGTAAGCACGCCGATAAATTGACTTTTCTGCCAAAAAAGTCTGTTCGTCAAAAAATATTTAATTCTGATGCAAGCAGGTTGTCAAAATGCTCAATTCGCATGGATAATCACTTTTCGGCCAACAAAGACTGTTTGGCAAAAAATAGGGAATATCAACGCAAGCAGGTTGTCAAAATGCTTCATTCGCCGAGATAATCACTTTTCTGCTAAAAAAAAAAGACTGTTTGGCAAAAAATAGGGAATATTGATGCAAGCAGGTTGTCAACATGCGTAATTCACCGATAAAATCACTTTTTTGTAAAAAAGGACTGGCACAAAATGCTTAATTTTGATGCAGGCACGTGGTCAAAATGCTTAATTAGCTCAGAAAATCACCTTTCTGCCAAAAAGGACTTTGCAAATAATTAGTGAAATTTAATGCAAGCAGGTTCTTAAAATTCTTAATTCGCTGAGAAAACTACTTATCTGCCAAAAAAGACTGTTTGGCAAACAAATAGGCAATATCAATGCAAGCAGGTTGTCAAAATACTTATTTCGACGAGAAAATCATTATTCTGCCAAAAAAGACTGTTTGGCAAAAAATAGTGAATGTTGATGCAAGTAGACCCACGCACACACAGGGAGGACGTGCAGACTCCGGCTGGGTCACTGTCTGTGTGGAGTCTGCACGTCCTCCCTGTGTGTGCGTGGGTTTCCTCCGGGTGCTCCGGTTTCCTCCCACAGTCCAAAGATGTGCGGGTTAGGTGGATTGGCCATGCTAAATTGCCCGTAGTGTAAGGTTAATGGGGGGATTGTTGGGTTACGGGTATGTGGGTTTGAGTGGGGTGATCGTTGTTCGGCGCAACATCGAGGGCCGAAGGGCCTGTTCTGTGCTGTACTGTTCTATGTTCTATGTTCTAGATGGTCAAAATGCTAAACTCGCCGAGAAAATGACTTTTCTGCCAAAAATGTCTGTTCGGCAAAAAATATTTAATTTTTATGCAAGCAGGTTGTCAAAATGCTCAATTCGCATGGATAATCACTTTTCTGCCAATAAAGACTGGCAAAAAATAGGGAATATCAATGCAAGCATGTTGTCAAAATGCTTAATTCGACGAGAAAATCACTTTTCCGCTAAAAAAGACTGCTTGGCAAAAAATAGTGAATGTTGATGCAAGCAGATGGTCAAAATGGTAAGCACGCCGATAAATTCACTTTTCTGCCAAAAAAGTCTGTTCGTCAAAAAATATTTAATTCTGATGCAAGCAGGTTGTCAAAATGCTCAATTCGCATGGATAATCACTTTTCGGCCAACAAAGACTGTTTGGAAAAAATAGGGAATATCAACGCAAGCAGGTTGTCAAAATGCTTCATTCGCCGAGATAATCACTTTTCTGCTAAAAAAAAAGACTGTTTGGCAAAAAATAGGGAATATTGATGCAAGCAGGTTGTCAACATGCGTAATTCACCGATAAAATCACTTTTTTGTAAAAAAGGACTGGCACAAAATGCTTAATTTTGATGCAGGCACGTGGTCAAAATGCTTAATTAGCTCAGAAAATCACCTTTCTGCCAAAAAGGACTTTGCAAATAATTAGTGAAATTTAATGCAAGCAGGTTCTTAAAATTCTTAATTCGCTGAGAAAACTATTATCTGCCAAAAAAGACTGTTTGGCAAACAAATAGGCAATATCAATGCAAGCAGGTTGTCAAAATGCTAAACTCGCCGCGAAAATCACTTTTCTGCCAAAAAAGACTGTTTGGCAAAAAATAGTGAATGTTGATGCAAGTAGATGGTCAAAATGCTAAACTCGCCGAGAAAATGACTTTTCTGCCAAAAATGTCTGTTCGGCAAAAAATATTTAATTTTTATGCAAGCAGGTTGTCAAAATGCTCAATTTGCATGGATAATCACTTTTCTGCCAATAAAGACTGGCAAAAAATAGGGAATATCAATGCAAGCATGTTGTCAAAATGCTTAATTCGACGAGAAAATCACTTTTCTGCCAAAAAAGACTGCTTGGCAAAACATAGGGAATATCAATGCAAGCAGGTTGTCAAAATGCTTCATTCGCCGAGATAATCACTTTTCTGCTAAAAAAAAGACTGTTTGGCACAAAATAGGGAATATTGATGCAAGCATGTTGTCAAAATGCTTAATTAGCTGCAAAAAAGACTGATCTGCAGAAAATATTTAATTTTGATGCAAGCAGGTTGTGAAAATGCTTAATTAGCTGCGAAAATCACCTTTCTGCCAAAAAGGACTCTTTGCCAAATAATTAATGAAGTTTAATACAAGCAGGTTCTTAAAATTTTAAATGCGACGATAAAATCACTTTCCTGCCAAAAAAGACTGCTTGGCAAAAAATACTGAATGTTGATGCAAGCAGATGGTCAAAATGCTAAACTTACCGAGAAAATCACTTTTCTGCCAAAAAAGTCTGTACGGCAAAAAATAGTGAATGTTGATGCAAGCAGATGGTCAAAATGCTTAATTCGACGATAAAATCACTTTCCTGCCAAAAAAGACTGCTTGGCAAAAAATACTGAATGTTGATGCAAGCAGATGGTCAAAATGCTAAACTCACCGAGAAAATCACTTTTCTGCCAAAAAAGTCTGTACGGCAAAAAATAGTGAATGTTGATGCAAGCAGGTTGTCAAAATGCTTAATTCACCGAGATAATCACTTTTCCCCCAAAAAAGAATGCTAGGCGAAAAATAGTGAATTTGATGCAAGCAGGTTGTCAAAATACTTAATTGACCGATAAAACCACTTTTCTGCCAAAAAAGTCTGTTCGTCAAAAAATATTTAATTCTGATGCAAGCAGGTTGTCAAAATGCTCAATTCGCATGGATAATCACTTTTCGGCCAAAAAAGACTGTTTGGCAAAAAATAGGGAATATCAACGCAAGCAGGTTGTCAAAATGCTTCATTCGCCGAGATAATCACTTTTCTGCGAAAAAAAAAGACTGTTTGGCAAAAAATAGGGAATATTGATGCAAGCAGGTTGTCAACATGCGTAATTCACCGATAAAATCACTTTTTTGTAAAAAAGGACTGGCACAAAATGCTTAATTTTGATGCAGGCACGTGGTCAAAATGCTTAATTAGCTCAGAAAATCACCTTTCTGCCAAAAAGGACTTTGCAAATAATTAGTGAAATTTAATGCAAGCAGGTTCTTAAAATTCTTAATTCGCTGAGAAAACTACTTATCTGCCAAAAAAGACTGTTTGGCAAACAAATAGGCAATATCAATGCAAGCAGGTTGTCAAAATACTTATTTCGACGAGAAAATCATTATTCTGCCAAAAAAGACTGTTTGGCAAAAAATAGTGAATGTTGATGCAAGTAGATGGTCAAAATGCTAAACTCGCCGAGAAAATGACTTTTCTGCCAAAAATGTCATTCGGCAAAAAATATTTAATTTTTATGCAAGCAGGTTGTCAAAATGCTCAATTCGCATGGATAATCACTTTTCTGCCAATAAAGACTGGCAAAAAATAGGGAATATCAATGCAAGCATGTTGTCAAAATGCTTAATTCGACGAGAAAATCACTTTTCTGCCAAAAAAGACTGCTTGGCAAAACATAGGGAATATCAATGCAAGCAGGTTGTCAAAATGCTTCATTCGCCGAGATAATCACTTTTCTGCTAAAAAAAAAAGACTGTTTGGCAAAAAATAGGGAATATTGATGCAAGCATGTTGTCAAAATGCTTAATTAGCTGCAAAACAGACTGATCTGCAGAAAATATTTAATTTTGATGCAAGCAGGTTGTGAAAATGCTTAATTAGCTGCGAAAATCACCTTTCTGCCAAAAAGGACTCTTTGCCAAATAATTAATGAAGTTTAATGCAAGCAGGTTCTTAAAATTTTAAATGCGACGATAAAATCACTTTCCTGCCAAAAAAGACTGCTTGGCAAAAATAGTGAATGTTGATGCAAGCAGGTTGTCAAAATGCTTAATTCACCGAGATAATCATTTTTCTGCTTAAAAGGACTGTTTGGCAAACAAATAGCGAATATCAATGCAAGCAGGTTGTCAAAATGCTTAATTCGACGATAAAATAACTTGTCTGCAAAAAATGTCTGTTCGGCAAAACATATTTAATTTTTATGCAAGCAGGTTGTCAAAATGCTCAATTTGCATGGTTAATCACTTTTCTGCCAACAAAGACTGTTTGGCAAAAATTAGTGAATGTTGATGCAAGCCAGTGGTCAAAATGCTTAATTCGACGATAAAATCACTTTTCTGCCAAAAAAGACTGTTTGGCAAAAAATAGGGAATATTGATGCAAGCAGGTTGTCAAAATACTTAATTCGACGATAAAATCACTTTTCTGCCAAAAGAGACTGGCAAAACAATAGGGAATATCAATGTAAGCAGGTGGTCGAAATGCTTAATTCGCCGAGATAATCACTTTTCTGCCAAAAAGGACTGTTTGGCAAACAAATAGCGAATATCAATGCAAGCAGGATGTCAAAATGCTTATTTCGACGAGAAAATCATTATTCTGCCATAATAGGGAATATTTTCTGCCATAACACTTTTCTGCCAACATAGTCTGTTTAGCAAAAAATAGGGAATATTGATGCAAGCAGGTTGTCAAAAAGCGTAATTTGACGAGAAAATCACTTTTCCACCAATAAAGACTGTTCGGTCAAAAATAGTTAATTTTGATGGTTAAGATAATAGTTGATTGTCAAAATGCGTAATACACCGATAAAATCACTTTTCTGTCAAAAAAGACTGGCAAAAAATGCTTACTTTTGATGCAAGCAGGTTGTCAAACTGCTTAATTCGCCCAGATAATCACTTTTCTGATAAAAAAGACTGTTTGGCAAAATATAGGGAATATTGATGCAAGCAGTTTGTCAAAATGCGTAATTCACCGATAAAATCACTTTTCTGCCAAGAAAGACTGTTTGGCAAAAAAATAGTGAATGTTGAGGCCAGCAGATGATCAAAAACGCTAAATTCGACGGGAAAATCACTTTTCAGGCTAAAAAGACTGTTCGGTCAAAAATATTTAATTTTGATGCACGCAGGTTGTCAAAATGCGTAATTCACCGATAAAATCACTTTTCTGCCAAAAAAGACTGTTTAGCAAAAAATTGTGATTTTTGATGCATGCAGTTTGTCAAAATGCTTAATTAGCTGAGAAAATCACCTTTCTTGCAAAAAGGACATTGGCAAATAATTAGTGAAGTTTAATGCAAGCAGGTTCTTAAAGTACTGAATTCGCCGAGAAAGCCACTTTTCTGCCAAAAAAGACGGTTTGGCAAAACAATCGAGAATGTTGAGGCAAGCGGATGGCCAAAATGCTTAATTCGACGACAAAATCACTTTCCTGCAAAGCAGGTTGTTAAAATGTTTAATTCACTGAGGAAATCAGTTTTCTACCAAAAAAGACTGTTCGGTCAAACATAGTTAATTTTGATGGTTGCAATTTGTCAAAATGCGTAATTCACCAATAAAATCACTTTTCTGCCAACAAAGAGTGTTTGGCATAAAATAGCGAATTTTGATGCAAGCAGGTTGTCAAAATGCTTAATTAGCTGAGAAAATCACCTTTCTGACAAAAAGGACTGTTTGGCAAATAATTAGTGAAGTTTACTGCAAGCAGATTGTCAAAATTCTTAATTCGCCGTGAAAACCACTTTTCTGCCAAAAAAGACTGTTTGGCAAAAAAATAGGGAATATTGATGCAAGCAGGTTGTCAAAAGGCGTATTTTGACGAGAAAATCACTTTTCTACCAATAAAGACTGTTCGGTCAAAAATAGTTAATATTGATGGTTAAGATAATAGTTAAGATTGTCAAAATGTGTAATACACCGATAAAATCACTTTGCTGTCAAAAAAGACTGGCAAAAAATGCTTACTTTTGATGCAAGCAGGTTGTCAAAATGCTTCATTCGCCCAGATAATCACTTTTCTGACAAAAAAGACTGTTTGGCAAAATATAGGTAATATTGATGCAAGCAGTTTGTCAAAATGCGTAATTCACCGATAAAATCACTTTTCTGCCAAGAAAGACTGTTTGGCAAAAAATAGTGAATGTTGAGGGAAGCAGATGACCAAAAACGCTAAATTCGACGGGAAAATCACTTTTCTGTCAAAAAACACTGTTTGGCAAAAAATAGTGAATGTTGATGGAAGCAGATGGTCAAAATGGTAAGCACGCCGATAAATTGACTTTTCTGCCAAAAATGTCTGTTCGGCAAAAAATATTTAATTTTTATGCAAGCAGGTTGTCAAAATGCTCAATTCGCATGGATAATCACTTTTCTGCCAAAAAAAGACTGCCTGGCAAAAAATAAGGAATATCAACGCAAGCAGGTTGTCAAAATGCTTCATTCGCCGAGATAATCACTTTTCTGCTAAAAAAAAGACTGTTTGACAAAAAAATAGGGAATATTGATGCAAGCAGATGGTCAAAATGCTTAATTCGCCGAGAAAACAACTTTTCTGCCAAAAAAGACTGTTTGGCAAAACAAAGTGAATGTAGAGGCAAGCAGATGGTCAAAATGCTTCATTCGCCGTGAAAACCACTTTTCTGCAAATAAAGACTGTTTGGCAAAAAATAGGGAATATTGATGCAAGCAGGTTGTCAACATGCGTAATTCACCGATAAAATCACTTTTTTGTAAAAAAGGACTGGCACAAAATGCTTAATTTTGATGCAGGCACGTGGTCAAAATGCTTAATTAGCTCAGAAAATCACCTTTCTGCCAAAAAGGACTTTGCAAATAATTAGTGAAATTTAATGCAAGCAGGTTCTTAAAATTCTTAATTCGCTGAGAAAACTACTTATCTGCCAAAAAAGACTGTTTGGCAAACAAATAGGCAATATCAATGCAAGCAGGTTGTCAAAATACTTAATTCGACGATAAAATCACTTTTCTGCCAAAAAAGACTGTTTGGCAAAACAATAGGGAATGTTGATGCAAGCAGATGGTCAAAATGCTAAACTCGCCGAGAAAATGACTTTTCTGCCAGAAATGTCTGTTCGGCAAAAAATATTTAATTTTTATGCAAGCAGGTTGTCAAAATGCTCAATTCGCATGGATAATCACTTTTCTGCCAATAAAGACTGGCAAAAAATAGGGAATATCAATGCAAGCATGTTGTCAAAATGCTTAATTCGCCGAGAAAATCACTTTTCTGCCAAAAAAGTCTGTACGGCAAAAAATAGTGAATGTTGATGCAAGCAGATGGTCAAAATGGTAAGCACGCCGATAAATTGACTTTTCTGCCAAAAATGTCTGTTCGGCAAAAAATATTTAATTTTTATGCAAGCAGGTTGTCAAAATGCTTAATTCGACGAGAAAATCACTTTTCTGCCAAAAAAGACTGCTTGGCAAAAAATAGTGAATGTTGATGCAAGCAGATGGTCAAAATGGTAAGCACGCCGATAAATTGACTTTTCTGCCAAAAAAGTCTGTTCGTCAAAAAATATTTAATTCTGATGCAAGCAGGTTGTCAAAATGCTCAATTCGCATGGATAATCACTTTTCGGCCAAAAAAGACTGTTTGGCAAAAAATAGGGAATATCAACGCAAGCAGGTTGTCAAAATGCTTCATTCGCCGAGATAATCACTTTTCTGCTAAAAAAAAAAGACTGTTTGGCAAAAAATAGGGAATATTGATGCAAGCAGGTTGTCAACATGCGTAATTCACCGATAAAATCACTTTTTTGTAAAAAAGGACTGGCACAAAATGCTTAATTTTGATGCAGGCACGTGGTCAAAATGCTTAATTAGCTCAGAAAATCACCTTTCTGCCAAAAAGGACTTTGCAAATAATTAGTGAAATTTAATGCAAGCAGGTTCTTAAAATTCTTAATTCGCTGAGAAAACTACTTATCTGCCAAAAAAGACTGTTTGGCAAACAAATAGGCAATATCAATGCAAGCAGGTTGTCAAAATACTTAATTCGACGATAAAATCACTTTTCTGCCAAAAAAGACTGTTTGGCAAAACAATAGGGAATGTTGATGCAAGCAGATGGTCAAAATGCTAAACTCGCCGAGAAAATGACTTTTCTGCCAAAAATGTCTGTTCGGCAAAAAATATTTAATTTTTATGCAAGCAGGTTGTCAAAATGCTCAATTTGCATGGATAATCACTTTTCTGCCAATAAAGACTGGCAAAAAATAGGGAATATCAATGCAAGCATGTTGTCAAAATGCTTAATTCGACGAGAAAATCACTTTTCTGCCAAAAAAGACTGCTTGGCAAAACATAGGGAATATCAATGCAAGCAGGTTGTCAAAATGCTTCATTCGCCGAGATAATCACTTTTCTGCTAAAAAAAAAAAGACTGTTTGGCACAAAATAGGGAATATTGATGCAAGCATGTTGTCAAAATGCTTAATTAGCTGCAAAACAGACTGATCTGCAGAAAATATTTAATTTTGATGCAAGCAGGTTGTGAAAATGCTTAATTAGCTGCGAAAATCACCTTTCTGCCAAAAAGGACTCTTTGCCAAATAATTAATGAAGTTTAATACAAGCAGGTTCTTAAAATTTTAAATGCGACGATAAAATCACTTTCCTGCCAAAAAAGACTGCTTGGCAAAAAATACTGAATGTTGATGCAAGCAGATGGTCAAAATGCTAAACTCACCGAGAAAATCACTTTTCTGCCAAAAAAGTCTGTACGGCATAAAATAGGGAATATTGATGCAAGCAGGTTGTCAAAATGCTTAATTCGACGATAAAATCACTTTCCTGCCAAAAAAGACTGCTTGGCAAAAAATACTGAATGTTGATGCAAGCAGATGGTCAAAATGCTAAACTCACCGAGAAAATCACTTTTCTGCCAAAAAAGTCTGTACGGCAAAAAATATTTAATTTTGATGCAAGCAGGTTGTCAAAATGCTTAATTCACCGAGATAATCACTTTTCCCCCAAAAAAGAATGCTAGGCGAAAAATAGTGAATTTGATGCAAGCAGGTTGTCAAAATACTTAATTGACCGATAAAACCACTTTTCTGCCAAAAAAGTCTGTTCGTCAAAAAATATTTAATTCTGATGCAAGCAGGTTGTCAAAATGCTCAATTCGCATGGATAATCACTTTTCGGCCAAAAAAGACTGTTTGGCAAAAAATAGGGAATATCAACGCAAGCAGGTTGTCAAAATGCTTCATTCGCCGAGATAATCACTTTTCTGCGAAAAAAAAAGACTGTTTGGCAAAAAATAGGGAATATTGATGCAAGCAGGTTGTCAACATGCGTAATTCACCGATAAAATCACTTTTTTGTAAAAAAGGACTGGCACAAAATGCTTAATTTTGATGCAGGCACGTGGTCAAAATGCTTAATTAGCTCAGAAAATCACCTTTCTGCCAAAAAGGACTTTGCAAATAATTAGTGAAATTTAATGCAAGCAGGTTCTTAAAATTCTTAATTCGCTGAGAAAACTACTTATCTGCCAAAAAAGACTGTTTGGCAAACAAATAGGCAATATCAATGCAAGCAGGTTGTCAAAATACTTATTTCGACGAGAAAATCATTATTCTGCCAAAAAAGACTGTTTGGCAAAAAATAGTGAATGTTGATGCAAGTAGATGGTCAAAATGCTAAACTCGCCGAGAAAATGACTTTTCTGCCAAAAATGTCATTCGGCAAAAAATATTTAATTTTTATGCAAGCAGGTTGTCAAAATGCTCAATTCGCATGGATAATCACTTTTCTGCCAATAAAGACTGGCAAAAAATAGGGAATATCAATGCAAGCATGTTGTCAAAATGCTTAATTCGACGAGAAAATCACTTTTCTGCCAAAAAAGACTGCTTGGCAAAACATAGGGAATATCAATGCAAGCAGGTTGTCAAAATGCTTCATTCGCCGAGATAATCACTTTTCTGCTAAAAAAAAAAGACTGTTTGGCAAAAAATAGGGAATATTGATGCAAGCATGTTGTCAAAATGCTTAATTAGCTGCAAAACAGACTGATCTGCAGAAAATATTTAATTTTGATGCAAGCAGGTTGTGAAAATGCTTAATTAGCTGCGAAAATCACCTTTCTGCCAAAAAGGACTCTTTGCCAAATAATTAATGAAGTTTAATGCAAGCAGGTTCTTAAAATTTTAAATGCGACGATAAAATCACTTTCCTGCCAAAAAAGACTGCTTGGCAAAAATAGTGAATGTTGATGCAAGCAGGTTGTCAAAATGCTTAATTCACCGAGATAATCATTTTTCTGCTTAAAAGGACTGTTTGGCAAACAAATAGCGAATATCAATGCAAGCAGGTTGTCAAAATGCTTAATTCGACGATAAAATAACTTTTCTGCAAAAAATGTCTGTTCGGCAAAACATATTTAATTTTTATGCAAGCAGGTTGTCAAAATGCTCAATTTGCATGGTTAATCACTTTTCTGCCAACAAAGACTGTTTGGCAAAAATTAGTGAATGTTGATGCAAGCCAGTGGTCAAAATGCTTAATTCGACGATAAAATCACTTTTCTGCCAAAAAAGACTGTTTGGCAAAAAATAGGGAATATTGATGCAAGCAGGTTGTCAAAATACTTAATTCGACGATAAAATCACTTTTCTGCCAAAAGAGACTGGCAAAACAATAGGGAATATCAATGTAAGCAGGTGGTCGAAATGCTTAATTCGCCGAGATAATCACTTTTCTGCCAAAAAGGACTGTTTGGCAAACAAATAGCGAATATCAATGCAAGCAGGATGTCAAAATGCTTATTTCGACGAGAAAATCATTATTCTGCCATAATAGGGAATATTTTCTGCCATAACACTTTTCTGCCAACATAGTCTGTTTAGCAAAAAATAGGGAATATTGATGCAAGCAGGTTGTCAAAAAGCGTAATTTGACGAGAAAATCACTTTTCCACCAATAAAGACTGTTCGGTCAAAAATAGTTAATTTTGATGGTTAAGATAATAGTTGATTGTCAAAATGCGTAATACACCGATAAAATCACTTTTCTGTCAAAAAAGACTGGCAAAAAATGCTTACTTTTGATGCAAGCAGGTTGTCAAACTGCTTAATTCGCCCAGATAATCACTTTTCTGATAAAAAAGACTGTTTGGCAAAATATAGGGAATATTGATGCAAGCAGTTTGTCAAAATGCGTAATTCACCGATAAAATCACTTTTCTGCCAAGAAAGACTGTTTGGCAAAAAAATAGTGAATGTTGAGGCCAGCAGATGATCAAAAACGCTAAATTCGACGGGAAAATCACTTTTCAGGCTAAAAAGACTGTTCGGTCAAAAATATTTAATTTTGATGCACGCAGGTTGTCAAAATGCGTAATTCACCGATAAAATCACTTTTCTGCCAAAAAAGACTGTTTAGCAAAAAATTGTGATTTTGATGCATGCAGTTTGTCAAAATGCTTAATTAGCTGAGAAAATCACCTTTCTTGCAAAAAGGACATTGGCAAATAATTAGTGAAGTTTAATGCAAGCAGGTTCTTAAAGTACTGAATTCGCCGAGAAAGCCACTTTTCTGCCAAAAAAGACGGTTTGGCAAAACAATCGAGAATGTTGAGGCAAGCGGATGGCCAAAATGCTTAATTCGACGACAAAATCACTTTCCTGCAAAGCAGGTTGTTAAAATGTTTAATTCACTGAGGAAATCAGTTTTCTACCAAAAAAGACTGTTCGGTCAAACATAGTTAATTTTGATGGTTGCAATTTGTCAAAATGCGTAATTCACCAATAAAATCACTTTTCTGCCAACAAAGAGTGTTTGGCATAAAATAGCGAATTTTGATGCAAGCAGGTTGTCAAAATGCTTAATTAGCTGAGAAAATCACCTTTCTGACAAAAAGGACTGTTTGGCAAATAATTAGTGAAGTTTACTGCAAGCAGATTGTCAAAATTCTTAATTCGCCGTGAAAACCACTTTTCTGCCAAAAAAGACTGTTTGGCAAAAAATAGGGAATATTGATGCAAGCAGGTTGTCAAAAGGCGTATTTTGACGAGAAAATCACTTTTCTACCAATAAAGACTGTTCGGTCAAAAATAGTTAATATTGATGGTTAAGATAATAGTTAAGATTGTCAAAATGTGTAATACACCGATAAAATCACTTTGCTGTCAAAAAAGACTGGCAAAAAATGCTTACTTTTGATGCAAGCAGGTTGTCAAAATGCTTCATTCGCCCAGATAATCACTTTTCTGACAAAAAAGACTGTTTGGCAAAATATAGGGAATATTGATGCAAGCAGTTTGTCAAAATGCGTAATTCACCGATAAAATCACTTTTCTGCCAAGAAAGACTGTTTGGCAAAAAATAGTGAATGTTGAGGGAAGCAGATGACCAAAAACGCTAATTCGACGGGAAAATCACTTTTCTGTCAAAAAACACTGTTTGGCAAAAAATAGTGAATGTTGATGCAAGCAGATGGTCAAAATGGTAAACACGCCGATAAATTGACTTTTCTGCCAAAAATGTCTGTCCGGCAAAAAATATTTAATTTTTATGCAAGCAGGTTGTCAAAATGCTCAATTCGCATGGATAATCACTTTTCTGCCAAAAAAAGACTGCTTGGCAAAAGATAGGGAATATCAACGCAAGCAGGTTGTCAAAATGCTTCATTCGCCGAGATAATCACTTTTCAGCTAAAAAAAAGACTGTTTGACAAAAAAATAGGGAATATTGATGCAAGCAGATGGTCAAAATGCTTAATTCGCCGAGAAAACAACTTTTCTGCCAAAAAAGACTGTTTGGCAAAACAAAGTGAATGTAGAGGCAAGCAGATGGTCAAAATGCTTCATTCGCCGTGAAAACCACTTTTCTGCAAATAAAGACTGTTTGGCAAAAAATAGGGAATATTGATGCAAGCAGGTTGTCAACATGCGTAATTCACCGATAAAATCACTTTTTTGTAAAAAAGGACTGGCACAAAATGCTTAATTTTGATGCAGGCACGTGGTCAAAATGCTTAATTAGCTCAGAAAATCACCTTTCTGCCAAAAAGGACTTTGCAAATAATTAGTGAAATTTAATGCAAGCAGGTTCTTAAAATTCTTAATTCGCTGAGAAAACTACTTATCTGCCAAAAAAGACTGTTTGGCAAACAAATAGGCAATATCAATGCAAGCAGGTTGTCAAAATACTTAATTCGACGATAAAATCACTTTTCTGCCAAAAAAGACTGTTTGGCAAAACAATAGGGAATGTTGATGCAAGCAGATGGTCAAAATGCTAAACTCGCCGAGAAAATGACTTTTCTGCCAGAAATGTCTGTTCGGCAAAAAATATTTAATTTTATGCAAGCAGGTTGTCAAAATGCTCAATTCGCATGGATAATCACTTTTCTGCCAATAAAGACTGGCAAAAAATAGGGAATATCAATGCAAGCATGTTGTCAAAATGCTTAATTCGACGAGAAAATCACTTTTCTGCCAAAAAAGTCTGTACGGCAAAAAATAGTGAATGTTGATGCAAGCAGATGGTCAAAATGGTAAGCACGCCGATAAATTGACTTTTCTGCCAAAAATGTCTGTTCGGCAAAAAATATTTAATATTTATGCAAGCAGGTTGTCAAAATGCTTAATTCGACGAGAAAATCACTTTTCTGCCAAAAAAGTCTGTACGGCAAAAAATAGTGAATGTTGATGCAAGCAGATGGTCAAAATGGTAAACACGCCGATAAATTGACTTTTCTGCCAAAAAAGTCTGTTCGTCAAAAAATATTTAATTCTGATGCAAGCAGGTTGTCAAAATGCTCAATTCGCATGGATAATCACTTTTCGGCCAACAAAGACTGTTTGGCAAAAAATAGGGAATATCAACGCAAGCAGGTTGTCAAAATGCTTCATTCGCCGAGATAATCACTTTTCTGCTAAAAAAAAAAGACTGTTTGGCAAAAAATAGGGAATATTGATGCAAGCAGGTTGTCAACATGCGTAATTCACCGATAAAATCACTTTTTTGTAAAAAAGGACTGGCACAAAATGCTTAATTTTGATGCAGGCACGTGGTCAAAATGCTTAATTAGCTCAGAAAATCACCTTTCTGCCAAAAAGGACTTTGCAAATAATTAGTGAAATTTAATGCAAGCAGGTTCTTAAAATTCTTAATTCGCTGAGAAAACTACTTATCTGCCAAAAAAGACTGTTTGGCAAACAAATAGGCAATATCAATGCAAGCAGGTTGTCAAAATGCTTAATTCGACGATAAAATCACTTTTCTGCCAAAAAAGACTGTTTGGCAAAAAATAGTGAATGTTGAGGCAAGCAGATGGACAAAATGCTTAATTCGCTGAGAAAATTACTTTTCTGCCAAAAATGTCTGTTCGGCAAAAAATATTTAATTTTTATGCAAGCAGGTTGTCAAAATGCTCAATTCGCATGGATAATCACTTTTCTGCCAAAAAAGACTGTTTGGCAAAAAATTGGGAATATCAATGCAAGCATGTTGTCAAAATGCTTAATTCGACGAGAAAATCACTTTTCCGCTAAAAAAGACTGCTTGGCAAAAAATAGTGAATGTTGATGCAAGCAGATGGTCAAAATGGTAAGCACGCCGATAAATTCACTTTTCTGCCAAAAAAGTCTGTTCGTCAAAAAATATTTAATTCTGATGCAAGCAGGTTGTCAAAATGCTCAATTCGCATGGATAATCACTTTTCGGCCAACAAAGACTGTTTGGAAAAAATAGGGAATATCAACGCAAGCAGGTTGTCAAAATGCTTCATTCGCCGAGATAATCACTTTTCTGCTAAAAAAAAAAGACTGTTTGGCAAAAAATAGGGAATATTGATGCAAGCAGGTTGTCAACATGCGTAATTCACCGATAAAATCACTTTTTTGTAAAAAAGGACTGGCACAAAATGCTTAATTTTGATGCAGGCACGTGGTCAAAATGCTTAATTAGCTCAGAAAATCACCTTTCTGCCAAAAAGGACTTTGCAAATAATTAGTGAAATTTAATGCAAGCAGGTTCTTAAAATTCTTAATTCGCTGAGAAAACTATTATCTGCCAAAAAAGACTGTTTGGCAAACAAATAGGCAATATCAATGCAAGCAGGTTGTCAAAATGCTAAACTCGCCGCGAAAATCACTTTTCTGCCAAAAAAGACTGTTTGGCAAAAAATAGTGAATGTTGATGCAAGTAGATGGTCAAAATGCTAAACTCGCCGAGAAAATGACTTTTCTGCCAAAAATGTCTGTTCGGCAAAAAATATTTAATTTTTATGCAAGCAGGTTGTCAAAATGCTCAATTTGCATGGATAATCACTTTTCTGCCAATAAAGACTGGCAAAAAATAGGGAATATCAATGCAAGCATGTTGTCAAAATGCTTAATTCGACGAGAAAATCACTTTTCTGCCAAAAAAGACTGCTTGGCAAAACATAGGGAATATCAATGCAAGCAGGTTGTCAAAATGCTTCATTCGCCGAGATAATCACTTTTCTGCTAAAAAAAAGACTGTTTGGCACAAAATAGGGAATATTGATGCAAGCATGTTGTCAAAATGCTTAATTAGCTGCAAAACAGACTGATCTGCAGAAAATATTTAATTTTGATGCAAGCAGGTTGTGAAAATGCTTAATTAGCTGCGAAAATCACCTTTCTGCCAAAAAGGACTCTTTGCCAAATAATTAATGAAGTTTAATACAAGCAGGTTCTTAAAATTTTAAATGCGACGATAAAATCACTTTCCTGCCAAAAAAGACTGCTTGGCAAAAAATACTGAATGTTGATGCAAGCAGATGGTCAAAATGCTAAACTCACCGAGAAAATCACTTTTCTGCCAAAAAAGTCTGTACGGCAAAAAATAGTGAATGTTGATGCAAGCAGATGGTCAAAATGGTTAATTCGACGATAAAATCACTTTCCTGCCAAAAAAGACTGCTTGGCAAAAAATACTGAATGTTGATGCAAGCAGATGGTCAAAATGCTAAACTCACCGAGAAAATCACTTTTCTGCCAAAAAAGTCTGTACGGCATAAAATAGGGAATATTGATGCAAGCAGGTTGTCAAAATGCTTAATTCACCGAGATAATCACTTTTCCCCCAAAAAAGAATGCTAGGCGAAAAATAGTGAATTTGATGCAAGCAGGTTGTCAAAATACTTAATTGACCGATAAAACCACTTTTCTGCCAAAAAAGTCTGTTCGTCAAAAAATATTTAATTCTGATGCAAGCAGGTTGTCAAAATGCTCAATTCGCATGGATAATCACTTTTCGGCCAAAAAAGACTGTTTGGCAAAAAATAGGGAATATCAACGCAAGCAGGTTGTCAAAATGCTTCATTCGCCGAGATAATCACTTTTCTGCGAAAAAAAAAGACTGTTTGGCAAAAAATAGGGAATATTGATGCAAGCAGGTTGTCAACATGCGTAATTCACCGATAAAATCACTTTTTTGTAAAAAAGGACTGGCACAAAATGCTTAATTTTGATGCAGGCACGTGGTCAAAATGCTTAATTAGCTCAGAAAATCACCTTTCTGCCAAAAAGGACTTTGCAAATAATTAGTGAAATTTAATGCAAGCAGGTTCTTAAAATTCTTAATTCGCTGAGAAAACTACTTATCTGCCAAAAAAGACTGTTTGGCAAACAAATAGGCAATATCAATGCAAGCAGGTTGTCAAAATACTTATTTCGACGAGAAAATCATTATTCTGCCAAAAAAGACTGTTTGGCAAAAAATAGTGAATGTTGATGCAAGTAGATGGTCAAAATGCTAAACTCGCCGAGAAAATGACTTTTCTGCCAAAAATGTCATTCGGCAAAAAATATTTAATTTTTATGCAAGCAGGTTGTCAAAATGCTCAATTCGCATGGATAATCACTTTTCTGCCAATAAAGACTGGCAAAAAATAGGGAATATCAATGCAAGCATGTTGTCAAAATGCTTAATTCGACGAGAAAATCACTTTTCTGCCAAAAAAGACTGTTTGGCAAAACATAGGGAATATCAATGCAAGCAGGTTGTCAAAATGCTTCATTCGCCGAGATAATCACTTTTCTGCTAAAAAAAAAAGACTGTTTGGCAAAAAATAGGGAATATTGATGCAAGCATGTTGTCAAAATGCTTAATTAGCTGCAAAACAGACTGATCTGCAGAAAATATTTAATTTTGATGCAAGCAGGTTGTGAAAATGCTTAATTAGCTGCGAAAATCACCTTTCTGCCAAAAAGGACTCTTTGCCAAATAATTAATGAAGTTTAATGCAAGCAGGTTCTTAAAATTTTAAATGCGACGATAAAATCACTTTCCTGCCAAAAAAGACTGCTTGGCAAAAATAGTGAATGTTGATGCAAGCAGGTTGTCAAAATGCTTAATTCACCGAGATAATCATTTTTCTGCTTAAAAGGACTGTTTGGCAAACAAATAGCGAATATCAATGCAAGCAGGTTGTCAAAATGCTTAATTCGACGATAAAATAACTTTTCTGCAAAAAATGTCTGTTCGGCAAAACATATTTAATTTTATGCAAGCAGGTTGTCAAAATGCTCAATTCGCATGGATAATCACTTTGCTGCCAAAAAAGACTGTTTGGGAAAAAATAGGGAATATCAATGCAAGCAGGTTGTCAAAATGCTTCATTCGACGATAAAATCACTTTTCTGTAAAAAAAAAGACTGTTTGGCAAAAAATAGTGAATGTTGATGCAAGCAGATGGTCAAAATGGTAAGCACGCCGATAAATTGACTTTTCTGCCAAAAATGTCTGTTCGGCAAAAAATATTTAATTTTTATGCAAGCAGGTTGTCAAAATGCTCAACTCGCATGGATAATCACTTTTCTGCCAAAAAAAGACTGCCTGGCAAAAAATAGGGAATATCAACGCAAGCAGGTTGTCAAAATGCTTCATTCGCCGAGATAATCACTTTTCTGCTAAAAAAAAGACTGTTCGACAAAAAAATAGGGAATATTGATGCAAGCAGATGGTCAAAATGCTTAATTCGCCGAGAAAACAACTTTTCTGCCAAAAAAGACTGTTTGGCAAAACAAAGTGAATGTTGAGGCAAGCAGATGGTCAAAATGCTTCATTCGCCGTGAAAACCACTTTTCTGCAAATAAAGACTGTTTGGCAAAAAATAGGGAATATTGATGCAAGCAGGTTGTCAACATGCGTAATTCACCGATAAAATCACTTTTTTGTAAAAAAGGACTGGCACAAAATGCTTAATTTTGATGCAGGCACGTGGTCAAAATGCTTAATTAGCTCAGAAAATCACCTTTCTGCCAAAAAGGACTTTGCAAATAATTAGTGAAATTTAATGCAAGCAGGTTCTTAAAATTCTTAATTCGCTGAGAAAACTACTTATCTGCCAAAAAAGACTGTTTGGCAAACAAATAGGCAATATCAATGCAAGCAGGTTGTCAAAATGCTTATTTCGACGAGAAAATCATTATTCTGCCAAAAAAGACTGTTTGGCAAAAAATAGTGAATGTTGATGCAAGTAGATGGTCA
>NW_024055878.1:0-24015 GCF_902713615.1 Scyliorhinus canicula | reverse complement strand
ATGATAGACTCTCCTCTCACTGTCCCAGATTACCTGAAAGCCATCACCATCAAGGATGCCTGTTATCTGGCAGGGAAGGCCTGGGGAGCTGTGACAGAGAAGACCATCGCCAACTGCTGGAACAAGGCCCTAGGAGCAGCACTCCCACGACCCCAACATTACCCGGATGAAGAGGATTTCGTAGGCTTTACTGAAGCAGAGATCAGGGCAGCTGAGGAGAGGCTAGAGGACCAACTGGATGAGAACCTAACACTCCAGGATTGGGTGGACAGGTGGGCAGCAGCAGAGGATGACATGGCACCCGCAGAAACATTCACAGAGGAGGAGATCATCGACCAGGTCACCCAAGAGGAGGCAGAAGAAGAAGAAGAACCCCAGCCCACAGTGGCAAAGAGCCACTCGGATGCCATCACGCGCCTGAAGTGGCTCATAGCATACACAGAGCAGCAAGACTTCGACCCGATATACATCCTGCACCTGAAGAACCTCCAGAGACAAGCACAAGTCAAGATGAGGAAGGGGATGTGCCAGAGGAAACTCACAGACTTTTTTAAATGATTTTAAAAATATGCGTGTAAGTACAATTTTAAGTATATTATTGTATGTATACTGTATATTATTGTATATATTTTAATACATTTAAAACTTGATTTAAGACTTGAACGAACTTTGCTGTTTCTTATTTAAAACGCCCTTCCATTCAGCAATGTTCAGCACAGTCAGCGATGTTTCCTCTCGTTCATTCATTTGGATATCCGCCATCTTGGATATCCGCGGCTCGGTTACAACGCGGGTGGCTGTCTTGGACCCGAACACCCGCGTTATAACGGGGGACTACTGTATACTGGTGTCACAGTGTGTGTCCATCAGTGTCTGCTCCATGATATATTGGTGTCCCAGTGTATGTCCATCAGTGTCTGCTCCATGATATACTGGTGTCCCAGTGTATGTCCATCAGTGTCTGCACCATGATATACTGCTGTCCCAGTGTGTGTCCATCAGTGTGTGCTCCATGATATACTGCTGTCCCAGTGTGTGTCCATCAGTGTCTGCACTATGATATACTGGTGTCCCAGTGTGTGTCCATCAGTGTCTGCTCCATGATATACTGGTGTCCCAGTGTATGTCCATCAGTGTCTGCTCCATGATATACTGGTGTCCCAGTGTGTGTCCATCAGTGTCTGCACCATGATATACTGGTGTCCCAGTGTGTGTCCATCAGTGTCTGCTCCATGATATACTGGTGTCCCAGTGTATGTCCATCAGTGTCTGCTCCATGATATACTGCTGTCCCAGTGTGTGTCCATCGGTGTCTGCACCATGATATACTGGTGTCCCAGTGTATGTCCATCAGTGTCTGCTCCATGATATACTGGTGTCCCAGTGTGTGTCTATCAGTGTCTGCTCCATGATATACTGCTGTCCCAGTGTATGTCCATCAGTGTCTGCTCCATGATATACTGGTGTCCCAGTGTATGTCCATCAGTGTCTGCTCCGTGATATACTGCTGTCCCAGTGTGTGTCCATCAGTGTGTGTCTGCTCCATGATATACTGGTGTCCCAGTGTGTGTCCATCAGTGTCTGCTCCATGATATACTGCTGTCCCAGTGTGTGCCCATCAGTGTCTGCTCCATGATATACTGGTGTCCCAGTGTATGTCCATCAGTGTCTGCTCCATGATATACTGGTGTCCCAGTGTATGTCCATCAGTGTCTGCTCCATGATATACTGCTGTCCCAGTGTGTGTCCATCAGTGTCTGCTCCATGATATACTGGTGTCCCAGTGTATGTCCATCAATATCTGCTCCATGATATACTGGTGTCCCAGTGTGTGTCCATCAGTGTGTGCACCATGATATACTGCTGTCCCAGTGTATGCCCATCAGTGTCTGCTCCATGATATACTGCTGTCCCAGTGTATGTCCATCAGTGTCTGCTCCATGATATACTGGTGTTTATTGTGCCATTCCCCCCCTTTTTAAAAAATGTTGATGTGACTATGTGATAATAGTGTGGGTGTGTGAAGAATGTGCCGAACTAAGTCTGAGGTTCAAAGACATATGTACAAATCTATAAACAGGAAACAAAGCTATATACAGGAAACAAAGCTATATACAGGAAACAAAGCTATATACAGGAAACAAAGCTATATACAGGAAACAAAGCAATACACAGGAAACAAAGCTATACACAGGAAACAAAGCTATATACAGGAAACACAGCTATGTACAGGAAACAAAGCTATATACAGGAAACAAAGCTATACACAGGAAACAAAGCTATATACAGGAAACAAAGCTATACACAGGAAACAAAGCTATATACAGGAAACAAAGCTATACACAGGAAACAAAGCTATACACAGGAAACAAAGCTATATACAGGAAACACAGCTATGTACAGGAAACAAAGCTATATACAGGAAACAAAGCTATACACAGGAAACAAAGCTATATACAGGAAACAAAGCTATACACAGGAAACAAAGCTATATACAGGAAACAAAGCTATATGTATACAAAGGAAGGTTCCTGGTGCAGATGATTAATATGCAGTAACTTGAACAGAAACAATGCTATATACAAACCACTGGAGAACGATTTTACCAGGGAAGAAAACATCTCAGAAAGTCCACTTATTTGCAAAGTTCATAGATTCAGCCTCTGAGGTGGGTGACGAACTCTGGTTGAGTGTAAAGGTGGCACATCACTCATCACCCGGGTTGATGCTGTGAATGTGGACGGGTTAGGAGACATCCTGTTGGTGGTTATGATGCCAACTTGGAATGGGGCCTGTGGGTCATCGCTGGCAAAGTTGGAAGAGAGGTCTGGAGCAGGTTCATTGATAGCAGACTGAATGGCCCTGACATCTCTGTGGGACTGGGTGGATCTCCTAAAGGCAGCAGGCAGGGCGGACCTGCATAAAGCAGCATAGTGGCCGAGTTTGCCACACTGCAGGCAGCGTCGGGTCTTCATGGGACATTGGCGCTTTAAGTGGGCGGAGCCACAGTTGCCGCACGCTGTTGCGTCGGCATGTTCGATCCAGCGAGGTGCGCGCCTGCGCAGAACGGTCCTCGACGTCACCACGTTCGTTGTGTGCCAGCGCAGGAGTCCGTGAAAAGCGCGCGAAATGGCCGCCATCATCCAGGCCCTGGAGAGACTTTATAATTTGGACCCGTTCTGCCTCGTGGGGAGATTGCCGCCCGTTTCAGCGGCCTGGATGTGGGAGTATCACGTGGAGGCGTGTTCATGGAACACACAGGTCTCAATGGCCGTGGACAGGGTGAGCTGCTTCACTTTTAGTAGCTGCTGGCGCAGGGGCTCAGATTGAACACCAAAAACTATCTGGTCACGGAGCATGGAGTCGGAGGTGGACCCGTAGTTGCAGGACTGCGCAAGGACACGGAGGTGGTTGATAAAGGACTGGAAAGGCTCGTCCTTACCCTGAATTCGCTGCTGAAAGATGTATCGCTCGAAGCTCTCGTTTACCTCGATCTCGCAGTGGCTGTCGAACTTTAAGAGGACTGTTTGGAACTTCGATTTATCCTCCTCATCAGCGAAGGTGAGCGAGGTGAAGATGTGGAGGGCATGGTCCCCGGCTGCGGAGAGGAAGAGAGCAATCTACCGTGCGTCCGAGGCAGCTTCCTGATCCGTGGCCTTGAGGTACAGCTGGAAGCGCTGGTTAAACATCTTCCAATTGGAGCCCAGGTTCCCGGCAATGTGGAGGGGCGGCGGCAGTCGAACGGAGTCCATTCTGTAGGATGGCGTGAGACTGGTGGAAGGCTGATCACTGGTAGGTAGGTCTCAGAAGTACCAACATCCCTCAACTACTGGTACCATGAAGTGTTGGATATTGTAGGTTTGCGAGGTGAATATATACCACCAACACTGAGGAAGGTTCAACTCTATTTTATTAACTAACTATTAACTCATCGACGTACGAGAACTGTGGGTTTAAACAATGCTAGTTTAACTACAGACCTAAGCCTGTCCGAACCAGTTGATTCTCTCAGCACGTGGTGTGAGTCTGTGCTGGGCTGAATGAGTTCTTGTTACACTGAGCGGCAGCACCCAGAATGAGTGGGAACCGTGGTGCCCTCTGGAATACACCAGTGTGTATTCTAACTGGTGATTGGCTGCGCTGTTTGTGCATGTTGATTGGTCCCAGTGTGTGTCCAGCAGTGTGTGTGTCAGCACCATGATACACTGGTGACCCAGTGTATGTCCATCAGTGTCTGCTCCATGATATACTGGTGTCCCAGTGTATGTCCATCAGTGTCTGCTCCATGATATACTGGTGTCCCAGTGTGTGTCCATCAGTGTCTGCTCCATGATATACTGGTGTCCCAGTGTATGTCCATCAGTGTCTGCTCCATGATATACTGGTGTCCCAGTGTGTGTCCATCAGTATCTGCTCCATGATATACTGGTGTCCCAGTGTGTGTCCATCAGTGTCTGCTCCATGATATACTGGTGTCCCAGTGTGTGTCCATCAGTGTGTGCACCATGATATACTGCTGTCCCAGTGTGTGTCCATCAGTGTCTGCTCCATGATATACTGGTGTCCCAGTGTATGTCCATCAGTGTCTGCTCCATGATATACTGGTGTCCCAGTGTGTGTCCATCAGTATCTGCTCCATGATATACTGGTGTCCCAGTGTGTGTCCATCAGTGTCTGCTCCATGATATACTGGTGTCCCAGTGTATGTCCATCAGTGTCTGCACCGTGATATACTGGTGTCCCAGTGTGTGTCCATCAGTGTCTGCTCCATGATATACTGCTGTCCCAGTGTGTGTCCATCAGTGTCTGCTCCATGATATACTGCTGTCCCAGTGTGTGTCCATCAGTGTCTGCTCCATGATATACTGGTGTCCCAGTGTGTGTCCATCAGTGTCTGCTCCATGATATACTGCTGTCCCAGTGTGTGTCCATCAGTGTGTGCACCATGACATACTGCTGTCCCAGTGTATGTCCATCAGTATCTGCTCCATGATATACTGGTGTCCCAGTGTTTGTCCATCAGTGTCTGCACCGTGATATACTGGTGTCCCAGTGTGTGTCCATCAGTGTCTGCTCCATGATATACTGGTGTCCCAGTGTGTGTCCATCAGTGTCTGCACCATGATATACTGGTGTCCCAGTGTTTGTCCATCAGTGTCTGCACCGTGATATACTGGTGTCCCAGTGTGTGTCCATCAGTGTCTGCTCCATGATATACTGGTGTCCCAGTGTTTGTCCATCAGTGTCTGCACCGTGATATACTGGTGTCCCAGTGTGTGTCCATCAGTGTCTGCTCCATGATATACTGCTGTCCCAGTGTGTGTCCATCAGTGTCTGCTCCATGATATACTGCTGTCCCAGTGTATGTCCATCAGTGTCTGCTCCATGATATACTGCTGTCCCAGTGTGTGTCCATCAATGTCTGCTCCATGATATACTGGTGTCCCAGTGTATGTCCATCAGTGTCTGCTCCATGATATACTGGTGTCCCAGTGTGTGTCCATCAGTGTCTGCACCATGATATACTGGTGTCCCAGTGTATGTCCATCAGTGTCTGCTCCATGATATACTGGTGTCCCAGTGTGTGTCCATCAGTGTGTGTGTCTGCACCGTGATATACTGGTGTCCCAGTGTATGTCCATCAGTGTCTGCTCCATGATATACTGGTGTCCCAGTGTGTGTCCATCAGTGTGTGTCTGCACCGTGATATACTGGTGTCCCAGTGTGTGTCCATCAGTGTCTGCTCCATGATATACTGCTGTCCCAGTGTATGCCCATCAGTGTCTGCTCCATGATATACTGCTGTCCCAGTGTATGTCCATCAGTGTCTGCTCCATGATATACTGCTGTCCCAGTGTATGTCCATCAGTGTCTGCACCATGATATTCTGGTGTCCCAGTGTGTGTCCATCAGTGTGTGCTCCATGATATACTGGTGTCCCAGTGTATGTCCATCAGTGTCTGCTCCATGATATACTGGTGTCCCAGTGTGTGTCCATCAGTGTCTGCTCCATGATATACTGGTGTCCCAGTGTGTGTCCATCAGTGTCTGCTCCATGATATACTGGTGTCCCAGTGTGTGTCCATCAGTGTCTGCTCCATGATATACTGCTGTCCCAGTGTGTGTCCATCAGTGTCTGCTCCATGATATACTGCTGTCCCAGTGTATGTCCATCAGTGTCTGCTCCATGATATACTGCTGTCCCAGTGTGTGTCCATCAATGTCTGCTCCATGATATACTGGTGTCCCAGTGTATGTCCATCAGTGTCTGCTCCATGATATACTGGTGTCCCAGTGTGTGTCCATCAGTGTCTGCACCATGATATACTGGTGTCCCAGTGTATGTCCATCAGTGTCTGCTCCATGATATACTGGTGTCCCAGTGTGTGTCCATCAGTGTGTGTGTCTGCACCGTGATATACTGGTGTCCCAGTGTATGTCCATCAGTGTCTGCTCCATGATATACTGGTGTCCCAGTGTGTGTCCATCAGTGTGTGTCTGCACCGTGATATACTGGTGTCCCAGTGTATGTCCATCAGTGTCTGCTCCATGATATACTGGTGTCCCAGTGTGTGTCCATCAGTGTCTGCTCCATGATATACTGCTGTCCCAGTGTATGCCCATCAGTGTCTGCTCCATGATATACTGCTGTCCCAGTGTATGTCCATCAGTGTCTGCTCCATGATATACTGCTGTCCCAGTGTATGTCCATCAGTGTCTGCACCATGATATTCTGGTGTCCCAGTGTGTGTCCATCAGTGTCTGCTCCATGATATACTGGTGTCCCAGTGTATGTCCATCAGTGTCTGCTCCATGATATACTGGTGTCCCAGTGTGTGTCCATCAGTGTCTGCTCCATGATATACTGGTGTCCCAGTGTGTGTCCATCAGTGTCTGCTCCATGATATACTGGTGTCCCAGTGTGTGTCCATCAGTGTCTGCTCCATGATATACTGCTGTCCCAGTGTGTGTCCATCAGTGTCTGCTCCATGATATACTGGTGTCCCAGTGTATGTCCATCAGTGTCTGCACCATGATATACTGGTGTCCCAGTGTATGTCCATCAGTGTCTGCTCCATGATATACTGCTGTCCCAGTGTATGTCCATCAGTGTCTGCTCCATGATATACTGCTGTCCCAGTGTATGTCCATCAGTGTCTGCACAATGATAAACTGGTGTCCCAGTGTGTGTCCATCAGTGTCTGCACCATGATATACTGCTGTCCCAGTGTGTGTCCATCAGTGTCTGCACCGTGATATACTGGTGTCCCATTGTGTGTCCATCAGTGTCTGCTCCATGATATACTGGTGTCCCAGTGTGTGTCCATCAGTGTCTGCACCATGATATTCTGGTGTCCCAGTGTGTGTCCATCAGTGTCTGCTCCATGATATACTGGTGTCCCAGTGTGTGTCCATCAGTGTCTGCACCGTGATATACTGGTGTCCCAGTGTATGCCCATCAGTGTCTGCTCCATGATATACTGGTGTCCCAGTGTGTGTCCATCAGTGTCTGCTCCATGATATACTGGTGTCCCAGTGTGTGTCCATCAGTGTCTGCACCGTGATATACTGGTGTCCCAGTGTATGTCCATCAGTGTCTGCACCGTGATATACTGGTGTCCCAGTGTGTGTCCATCAGTGTCTGCTCCATGATATACTGGTGTCCCAGTGTGTGTCCATCAGTGTCTGCACCGTGATATACTGGTGTCCCAGTGTGTGTCCATCAGTGTCTGCACCGTGATATACTGCTGTCCCAGTGTATGCCCATCAGTGTCTGCTCCATGATATACTGGTGTCCCAGTGTATGTCCATCAGTGTCTGCACCATGATATACTGGTGTCCCAGTGTATGTCCATCAGTGTCTGCTCCATGATATACTGCTGTCCCAGTGTGTGTCCATCAGTGTCTGCTCCATGATATACTGCTGTCCCAGTGTGTGTCCATCAGTGTGTGCACCGTGATATACTGCTGTCCCAGTGTATGTCCATCAGTGTCTGCTCCATGATATACTGGTGTCCCAGTGTGTGTCCATCAGTGTCTGCACTATGATATACTGGTGTCCCAGTGTATGTCCATCAGTGTCTGCTCCGTGATATACTGCTGTCCCAGTGTGTGTCCATCAGTGTCTGCACCGTGATATACTGGTGTCCCAGTGTATGTCCATCAGTGTCTGCTCCA
This sequence comes from Scyliorhinus canicula, assembly GCF_902713615.1. Taxonomy (NCBI): domain Eukaryota; kingdom Metazoa; phylum Chordata; class Chondrichthyes; order Carcharhiniformes; family Scyliorhinidae; genus Scyliorhinus; species Scyliorhinus canicula. The sequence continues at coordinate 15,837 of NW_024055878.1, read as the reverse complement.
TGATATACTGGTGTCCCAGTGTGTGTCCATCAGTGTGAGCACCGTGATATACTGCTGTCCCAGTGTATGTCCATCAGTGTCTGCACCGTGATATACTGGTGTCCCATTGTGTGTCCATCAGTGTCTGCTCCATGATATACTGGTGTCCCAGTGTGTGTCCATCAGTGTGTGTCTGCACCGTGATATACTGGTGTCCCAGTGTATGTCCATCAGTGTCTGCTCCATGATATACTGGTGTCCCAGTGTGTGTCCATCAGTGTCTGCTCCATGATATACTGCTGTCCCAGTGTATGCCCATCAGTGTCTGCTCCATGATATACTGCTGTCCCAGTGTATGTCCATCAGTGTCTGCTCCATGATATACTGCTGTCCCAGTGTGTGTCCATCAGTGTCTGCACCATGATATTCTGGTGTCCCAGTGTGTGTCCATCAGTGTCTGCTCCATGATATACTGGTGTCCCAGTGTATGTCCATCAGTGTCTGCACCATGATATTCTGGTGTCCCAGTGTGTGTCCATCAGTGTCTGCTCCATGATATACTGGTGTCCCAGTGTATGTCCATCAGTGTGTGCTCCATGATATACTGGTGTCCCAGTGTGTGTCCATCAGTGTCTGCTCCATGATATACTGGTGTCCCAGTGTGTGTCCATCAGTGTCTGCTCCATGATATACTGGTGTCCCAGTGTGTGTCCATCAGTGTCTGCTCCATGATATACTGCTGTCCCAGTGTGTGTCCATCAGTGTGTGCACCGTGATATACTGGTGTCCCAGTGTGTGTCCATCAGTGTCTGCACCATGATATACTGGTGTCCCAATGTATGTCCATCAGTGTCTGCTCCATGATATACTGGTGTCCCAGTGTATGTCCATCAGTGTGTGCTCCGTGATATACTGGTGTCCCAGTGTGTGTCCATCAGTGTCTGCTCCATGATATACTGGTGTCCCAGTGTGTGTCCATCAGTGTGTGCTCCATGATATACTGCTGTCCCAGTGTGTGTCCATCAGTGTCTGCTCCATGATATACTGGTGTCCCAGTGTGTGTCCATCAGTGTCTGCTCCATGATATACTGGTGTCCCAGTGTGTGTCCATCAGTGTCTGCTCCATGATATACTGGTGTCCCAGTGTATGTCCATCAGTGTCTGCACCGTGATATACTGCTGTCCCAGTGTATGTCCATCAGTGTCTGCACCGTGATATACTGCTGTCCCAGTGTATGTCCATCAGTGTCTGCTCCATGATATACTGGTGTCCCAGTGTATGCCCATCAGTGTCTGCTCCATGATATACTGCTGTCCCAGTGTGTGTCCATCAGTGTCTGCTCCGTGATATACTGGTGTCCCAGTGTATGTCCATCAGTGTGTGCTCCATGATATACTGCTGTCCCAGTGTATGTCCATCAGTGTCTGCACAATGATAAACTGGTGTCCCAGTGTGTGTCCATCAGTGTCTGCACCGTGATATACTGGTGTCCCATTGTGTGTCCATCAGTGTCTGCTCCATGATATACTGGTGTCCCAGTGTGTGTCCATCAGTGTCTGCACCATGATATTCTGGTGTCCCAGTGTGTGTCCATCAGTGTCTGCTCCATGATATACTGGTGTCCCAGTGTATGCCCATCAGTGTCTGCTCCATGATATACTGGTGTCCCAGTGTGTGTCCATCAGTGTCTGCTCCATGATATACTGGTGTCCCAGTGTGTGTCCATCAGTGTCTGCACCGTGATATACTGGTGTCCCAGTGTATGTCCATCAGTGTCTGCACCGTGATATACTGGTGTCCCAGTGTGTGTCCATCAGTGTCTGCTCCATGATATACTGGTGTCCCAGTGTGTGTCCATCAGTGTCTGCACCGTGATATACTGCTGTCCCAGTGTGTGTCCATCAGTGTCTGCTCCATGATATACTGCTGTCCCAGTGTGTGTCCATCAGTGTGTGCACCGTGATATACTGCTGTCCCAGTGTATGTCCATCAGTGTCTGCTCCATGATATACTGGTGTCCCAGTGTGTGTCCATCAGTGTCTGCACTATGATATACTGGTGTCCCAGTGTATGTCCATCAGTGTCTGCTCCGTGATATACTGCTGTCCCAGTGTGTGTCCATCAGTGTCTGCACCGTGATATACTGGTGTCCCAGTGTATGTCCATCAGTGTCTGCTCCATGATATACTGGTGTCCCAGTGTGTGTCCATCAGTGTGAGCACCGTGATATACTGCTGCCCCAGTGTATGTCCATCAGTGTCTGCTCCATGATATACTGGTGTCCCAGTGTGTGTCCATCAGTGTCTGCACCATGATATACTGCTGTCCCAGTGTGTGTCCATCAGTGTCTGCTCCATGATATACTGGTGTCCCAGTGTGTGTCCATCAGTGTCTGCTCCATGATATACTGGTGTCCCAGTGTATGTCCATCAGTGTCTGCTCCATGATATACTGGTGTCCCAGTGTATGTCCATCAGTGTCTGCTCCATGATATACTGGTGTCCCAGTGTGTGTCCATCAGTGTCTGCTCCATGATATACTGGTGTCCCAGTGTATGTCCATCAGTGTCTGCTCCATGATATACTGCTGTCCCAGTGTGTGTCCATCGGTGTCTGCACCATGATATACTGGTGTCCCAGTGTGTGTCCATCAGTGTCTGCTCCATGATATACTGCTGTCCCAGTGTGTGTCCATCAGTGTGTGCACCGTGATATACTGGTGTCCCAGTGTATGTCCATCAGTGTCTGCTCCATGATATACTGGTGTCCCAGTGTGTGTCTATCAGTGTCTGCTCCATGATATACTGCTGTCCCAGTGTATGTCCATCAGTGTCTGCTCCATGATATACTGGTGTCCCAGTGTATGTCCATCAGTGTCTGCTCCGTGATATACTGCTGTCCCAGTGTGTGTCCATCAGTGTGTGTCTGCTCCATGATATACTGGTGTCCCAGTGTGTGTCCATCAGTGTCTGCTCCATGATATACTGCTGTCCCAGTGTGTGCCCATCAGTGTCTGCTCCATGATATACTGGTGTCCCAGTGTATGTCCATCAGTGTCTGCACCATGATATACTGCTGTCCCAGTGTGTGTCCATCAGTGTCTGCTCCATGATATACTGCTGTCCCAGTGTATGTCCATCAGTGTCTGCTCCATGATATACTGGTGTCCCAGTGTATGTCCATCAGTGTCTGCTCCATGATATACTGGTGTCCCAGTGTATGTCCATCAGTGTCTGCTCCATGATATACTGCTGTCCCAGTGTGTGTCCATCAGTGTCTGCTCCATGATATACTGGTGTCCCAGTGTATGTCCATCAATATCTGCTCCATGATATACTGGTGTCCCAGTGTGTGTCCATCAGTGTGTGCACCATGATATACTGCTGTCCCAGTGTATGCCCATCAGTGTCTGCTCCATGATATACTGCTGTCCCAGTGTATGTCCATCAGTGTCTGCTCCATGATATACTGGTGTTTATTGTGCCATTCCCCCCCTTTTTAAAAAATGTTGATGTGACTATGTGATAATAGTGTGGGTGTGTGAAGAATGTGCCGAACTAAGTCTGAGGTTCAAAGACATATGTACAAATCTATATACAGGAAACAAAGCTATATACAGGAAACAAAGCTATATACAGGAAACAAAGCTATATACAGGAAACAAAGCTATATACAGGAAACAAAGCAATACACAGGAAACAAAGCTATACACAGGAAACAAAGCTATATACAGGAAACACAGCTATGTACAGGAAACAAAGCTATATACAGGAAACAAAGCTATACACAGGAAACAAAGCTATACACAGGAAACAAAGCTATATACAGGAAACAAAGCTATACACAGGAAACAAAGCTATACACAGGAAACAAAGCTATATACAGGAAACACAGCTATGTACAGGAAACAAAGCTATATACAGGAAACAAAGCTATACACAGGAAACAAAGCTATATACAGGAAACAAAGCTATACACAGGAAACAAAGCTATATACAGGAAACAAAGCTATATGTATACAAAGGAAGGTTCCTGGTGCAGATGATTAATATGCAGTAACTTGAACAGAAACAATGCTATATACAAACCACTGGAGAACGATTTTACCAGGGAAGAAAACATCTCAGAAAGTCCACTTATTTGCAAAGTTCATAGATTCAGCCTCTGAGGTGGGTGACGAACTCTGGTTGAGTGTAAAGGTGGCACATCACTCATCACCCGGGTTGATGCTGTGAATGTGGACGGGTTAGGAGACATCCTGTTGGTGGTTATGATGCCAACTTGGAATGGGGCCTGTGGGTCATCGCTGGCAAAGTTGGAAGAGAGGTCTGGAGCAGGTTCATTGATAGCAGACTGAATGGCCCTGACATCTCTGTGGGACTGGGTGGATCTCCTAAAGGCAGCAGGCAGGGCGGACCTGCATAAAGCAGCATAGTGGCCGAGTTTGCCACACTGCAGGCAGCGTCGGGTCTTCATGGGACATTGGCGCTTTAAGTGGGCGGAGCCACAGTTGCCGCACGCTGTTGCGTCGGCATGTTCGATCCAGCGAGGTGCGCGCCTGCGCAGAACGGTCCTCGACGTCACCACGTTCGTTGTGTGCCAGCGCAGGAGTCCGTGAAAAGCGCGCGAAATGGCCGCCATCATCCAGGCCCTGGAGAGACTTTATAATTTGGACCCGTTCTGCCTCGTGGGGAGATTGCCGCCCGTTTCAGCGGCCTGGATGTGGGAGTATCACGTGGAGGCGTGTTCATGGAACACACAGGTCTCAATGGCCGTGGACAGGGTGAGCTGCTTCACTTTTAGTAGCTGCTGGCGCAGGGGCTCAGATTGAACACCAAAAACTATCTGGTCACGGAGCATGGAGTCGGAGGTGGACCTGTAGTTGCAGGACTGCGCAAGGACACGGAGGTGGTTGATAAAGGACTGGAAAGGCTCGTCCTTACCCTGAATTCGCTGCTGAAAGATGTATCGCTCGAAGCTCTCGTTTACCTCGATCTCGCAGTGGCTGTCGAACTTTAAGAGGACTGTTTGGAACTTCGATTTATCCTCCTCATCAGCGAAGGTGAGCGAGGTGAAGATGTGGAGGGCATGGTCCCCGGCTGCGGAGAGGAAGAGAGCAATCTACCGTGCGTCCGAGGCAGCTTCCTGATCCGTGGCCTTGAGGTACAGCTGGAAGCGCTGGTTAAACATCTTCCAATTGGAGCCCAGGGTTCCCGGCAATGTGGAGGGGCGGCGGCAGTCGAACGGAGTCCATTCTGTAGGATGGCGTGAGACTGGTGGAAGGCTGATCACTGGTAGGTAGGTCTCAGAAGTACCAACATCCCTCAACTACTGGTACCATGAAGTGTTGGATATTGTAGGTTTGCGAGGTGAATATATACCACCAACACTGAGGAAGGTTCAACTCTATTTTATTAACTAACTATTAACTCATCGACGTACGAGAACTGTGGGTTTAAACAATGCTAGTTTAACTACAGACCTAAGCCTGTCCGAACCAGTTGATTCTCTCAGCACGTGGTGTGAGTCTGTGCTGGGCTGAATGAGTTCTTGTTACACTGAGCGGCAGCACCCAGAATGAGTGGGAACCGTGGTGCCCTCTGGAATACACCAGTGTGTATTCTAACTGGTGATTGGCTGCGGTGTTTGTGCATGTTGATTGGTCCCAGTGTGTGTCCAGCAGTGTGTGTGTCAGCACCATGATACACTGGTGACCCAGTGTATGTCCATCAGTGTCTGCTCCATGATATACTGGTGTCCCAGTGTATGTCCATCAGTGTCTGCTCCATGATATACTGCTGTCCCAGTGTGTGTCCATCAGTGTCTGCTCCATGATATACTGGTGTCCCAGTGTATGTCCATCAGTGTCTGCTCCATGATATACTGGTGTCCCAGTGTGTGTCCATCAGTATCTGCACCATGATATACTGGTGTCCCAGTGTGTGTCCATCAGTGTCTGCTCCATGATATACTGGTGTCCCAGTGTGTGTCCATCAGTGTGTGCACCATGATATACTGCTGTCCCAGTGTGTGTCCATCAGTGTCTGCTCCATGATATACTGGTGTCCCAGTGTATGTCCATCAGTGTCTGCTCCATGATATACTGGTGTCCCAGTGTGTGTCCATCAGTATCTGCTCCATGATATACTGGTGTCCCAGTGTGTGTCCATCAGTGTCTGCTCCATGATATACTGGTGTCCCAGTGTGTGTCCATCAGTGTGTGCACCATGATATACTGCTGTCCCAGTGTGTGTCCATCAGTGTCTGCTCCATGATATACTGGTGTCCCAGTGTATGTCCATCAGTGTCTGCACCGTGATATACTGGTGTCCCAGTGTGTGTCCATCAGTATCTGCTCCATGATATACTGGTGTCCCAGTGTATGTCCATCAGTGTCTGCTCCATGATATACTGGTGTCCCAGTGTGTGTCCATCAGTGTCTGCTCCATGATATACTGCTGTCCCAGTGTGTGTCCATCAGTGTCTGCTCCATGATATACTGCTGTCCCAGTGTGTGTCCATCAGTGTCTGCTCCATGATATACTGGTGTCCCAGTGTGTGTCCATCAGTGTCTGCTCCATGATATACTGCTGTCCCAGTGTGTGTCCATCAGTGTCTGCTCCATGATATACTGGTGTCCCAGTGTATGTCCATCAGTGTCTGCACCGTGATATACTGGTGTCCCAGTGTGTGTCCATCAGTGTCTGCTCCATGATATACTGCTGTCCCAGTGTGTGTCCATCAGTGTCTGCTCCATGATATACTGCTGTCCCAGTGTGTGTCCATCAGTGTCTGCTCCATGATATACTGCTGTCCCAGTGTGTGTCCATCAGTGTCTGCTCCATGATATACTGGTGTCCCAGTGTGTGTCCATCAGTGTCTGCTCCATGATATACTGCTGTCCCAGTGTGTGTCCATCAGTGTGTGCACCATGACATACTGGTGTCCCAGTGTATGTCCATCAGTATCTGCTCCATGATATACTGGTGTCCCAGTGTTTGTCCATCAGTGTCTGCACCGTGATATACTGGTGTCCCAGTGTGTGTCCATCAGTGTCTGCTCCATGATATACTGGTGTCCCAGTCTGTGTCCATCAGTGTCTGCTCCATGATATACTGCTGTCCCAGTGTATGTCCATCAGTGTCTGCTCCATGATATACTGCTGTCCCAGTGTGTGTCCATCAATGTCTGCTCCATGATATACTGGTGTCCCAGTGTATGTCCATCAGTGTCTGCTCCATGATATACTGGTGTCCCAGTGTGTGTCCATCAGTGTCTGCACCATGATATACTGGTGTCCCAGTGTATGTCCATCAGTGTCTGCTCCATGATATACTGGTGTCCCAGTGTGTGTCCATCAGTGTGTGTGTCTGCACCGTGATATACTGGTGTCCCAGTGTATGTCCATCAGTGTCTGCTCCATGATATACTGGTGTCCCAGTGTGTGTCCATCAGTGTGTGTCTGCACCGTGATATACTGGTGTCCCAGTGTATGTCCATCAGTGTCTGCTCCATGATATACTGGTGTCCCAGTGTGTGTCCATCAGTGTCTGCTCCATGATATACTGCTGTCCCAGTGTATGTCCATCAGTGTCTGCTCCATGATATACTGCTGTCCCAGTGTATGTCCATCAGTGTCTGCTCCATGATATACTGCTGTCCCAGTGTATGTCCATCAGTGTCTGCACCATGATATTCTGGTGTCCCAGTGTGTGTCCATCAGTGTCTGCTCCATGATATACTGGTGTCCCAGTGTGTGTCCATCAGTGTCTGCTCCATGATATACTGGTGTCCCAGTGTGTGTCCATCAGTGTCTGCTCCATGATATACTGGTGTCCCAGTGTATGTCCATCAGTGTCTGCTCCATGATATACTGCTGTCCCAGTGTATGTCCATCAGTGTCTGCTCCATGATATACTGTTGTCCCAGTGTATGTCCATCAGTGTCTGCTCCGTGATATACTGGTGTCCCAGTGTATGTCCATCAGTGTCTGCTCCATGATATACTGCTGTCCCAGTGTATGTCCATCAGTGTCTGCTCCATGATATACTGCTGTCCCAGTGTATGTCCATCAGTGTCTGCACAATGATAAACTGGTGTCCCAGTGTGTGTCCATCAGTGTCTGCACCATGATATACTGCTGTCCCAGTGTGTGTCCATCAGTGTCTGCACCGTGATATACTGGTGTCCCATTGTGTGTCCATCAGTGTCTGCTCCATGATATACTGGTGTCCCAGTGTGTGTCCATCAGTGTCTGCACCATGATATTCTGGTGTCCCAGTGTGTGTCCATCAGTGTCTGCTCCATGATATACTGGTGTCCCAGTGTGTGTCCATCAGTGTCTGCACCGTGATATACTGGTGTCCCAGTGTATGCCCATCAGTGTCTGCTCCATGATATACTGGTGTCCCAGTGTGTGTCCATCAGTGTCTGCTCCATGATATACTGCTGTCCCAGTGTGTGTCCATCAGTGTCTGCACCATGATATACTGGTGTCCCAGTGTGTGTCCATCAGTGTCTGCTCCATGATATACTGCTGTCCCAGTGTGTGTCCATCAGTGTCTGCTCCATGATATACTGGTGTCCCAGTGTGTGTCCATCAGTGTCTGCTCCATGATATACTGGTGTCCCAGTGTGTGTCCATCAGTGTCTGCACCGTGATATACTGGTGTCCCAGTGTATGTCCATCAGTGTCTGCACCGTGATATACTGCTGTCCCAGTGTGTGTCCATCAGTGTCTGCTCCATGATATACTTGTGTCCCAGTGTGTGTCCATCAGTGTCTGCTCCATGATATACTGCTGTCCCAGTGTATGTCCATCAGTGTCTGCACCGTGATATACTGCTGTCCCAGTGTGTGTCCATCAGTGTCTGCACCGTGATATACTGGTGTCCCAGTGTGTGTCCATCAGTATCTGCTCCCTGATATACTGCTGTCCCAGTGTGTGTCCATCAGTGTCTGCTCCATGATATACTGGTGTCCCAGTGTGTGTCCATCAGTGTCTGCACCGTGATATACTGCTGTCCCAGTGTATGTCCATCAGTGTCTGCTCCATGATATACTGCTGTCCCAGTGTATGTCCATCAGTGTCTGCTCCATGATATACTGCTGTCCCAGTGTGTGTCCATCAATGTCTGCTCCATGATATACTGGTGTCCCAGTGTATGTCCATCAGTGTCTGCTCCATGATATACTGGTGTCCCAGTGTGTGTCCATCAGTGTCTGCTCCGTGATATACTGGTGTCCCAGTGTATGCCCATCAGTGTCTGCTCCATGATATACTGGTGTCCCAGTGTGTGTCCATCAGTGTCTGCACCATGATATACTGGTGTCCCAGTGTATGTCCATCAGTGTCTGCTCCATGATATACTGGTGTCCCAGTGTGTGTCCATCAGTGTGTGTGTCTGCACCGTGATATACTGGTGTCCCAGTGTATGTCCATCAGTGTCTGCTCCATGATATACTGGTGTCCCAGTGTGTGTCCATCAGTGTGTGTCTGCACCGTGATATACTGGTGTCCCAGTGTATGTCCATCAGTGTCTGCTCCATGATATACTGGTGTCCCAGTGTGTGTCCATCAGTGTCTGCTCCATGATATACTGCTGTCCCAGTGTATGCCCATCAGTGTCTGCTCCATGATATACTGCTGTCCCAGTGTGTGTCCATCAGTGTCTGCTCCATGATATACTGGTGTCCCAGTGTATGTCCATCAGTGTGTGCTCCATGATATACTGGTGTCCCAGTGTGTGTCCATCAGTGTCTGCACCATGATATACTGCTGTCCCAGTGTGTGTCCATCAGTGTCTGCACCGTGATATACTGGTGTCCCAGTGTATGTCCATCAGTATCTGCTCCATGATATACTGCTGTCCCAGTGTGTGTCCATCAGTGTCTGCTCCATGACATACTGGTGTCCCAGTGTATGTCCATCAGTGTCTGCACCGTGATATACTGCTGTCCCAGTGTGTGTCCATCAGTGTGTGCTCCATGATATACTGGTGTCCCAGTGTGTGTCCATCAGTGTGTGCTCCATGATATACTGGTGTCCCAGTGTGTGTCCATCAGTGTCTGCTCCATGATATACTGCTGTCCCAGTGTATGTCCATCAGTGTCTGCTCCATGACATACTGGTGTCCCAGTGTATGTCCATCAGTGTCTGCTCCATGATATACTGGTGTCCCAGTGTGTGTCCATCAGTATCTGCTCCATGATATACTGGTGTCCCAGTGTATGTCCATCAGTGTCTGCTCCATGATATACTGGTGTCCCAGTGTGTGTCCATCAGTGTCTGCTCCATGATATACTGGTGTCCCAGTGTATGTCCATCAGTGTCTGCTCCATGATATACTGGTTTCCCAGTGTATGTCCATCAGTGTCTGCTCCATGATATACTGCTGTCCCAGTGTGTGTCCATCAGTGTCTGCTCCATGATATACTGCTGTCCCAGTGTGTGTCCATCAGTGTCTGCACCATGATATACTGCTGTCCCAGTGTATGTCCATCAATATCTGCTCCATGATATACTGCTGTCCCAGTGTGTGTCCATCAGTGTCTGCTCCATGATATACTGGTGTCCCAGTGTGTGTCCATCAGTGTCTGCACCGTGATATACTGCTGTCCCAGTGTGTGTCCATCAGTGTCTGCACCATGATATACTGGTGTCCCAGTGTGTGTCTATCAGTGTCTGCTCCATGATATACTGGTGCCCCAGTGTGTGCCCATCAGTGTCTGCACCGTGATATACTGGTGTCCCAGTGTGTGTCCATCAGTGTCTGCACCGTGATATACTGGTGTCCCAGTGTGTGTCCATCAGTGTCTGCACCGTGATATACTGCTGTCCCAGTGTATGTCCATCAGTATCTGCTCCATGATATACTGGTGTCCCAGTGTGTGTCCATCAGTGTCTGCACCGTGATATACTGCTGTCCCAGTGTATGTCCATCAGTATCTGCTCCATGATATACTGGTGTCCCAGTGTATGTCCATCAGTGTCTGCTCCATGATATACTGGTGTCCCAGTGTGTGTCCATCAGTGTCTGCACCGTGATATACTGGTGTCCCAGTGTATGTCCATCAGTGTCTGCTCCGTGATATACTGGTGTCCCAGTGTGTGTCCATCAGTGTCTGCTCCATGATATACTGGTGTCCCAGTGTATGTCCATCAGTGTCTGCTCCATGATATACTGGTGTCCCAGTGTATGTCCATCAGTGTCTGCTCCATGATACACTGGTGTCCCAGTGTATGTCCATCAGTGTCTGCACCGTGATATACTGCTGTCCCAGTGTGTGTCCATCAGTGTCTGCACCATGATATACTGGTGTCCCAGTGTGTGTCCATCAGTGTCTGCACCGTGATATACTGGTGTCCCAGTGTGTGTCCATCAGTATCTGCTCCATGATATACTGGTGTCCCAGTGTATGTCCATCAGTGTCTGCTCCATGATATACTGGTGTCCCAGTGTGTGTCCATCAGTGTGTGCTCCATGATATACTGGTGTCCCAGTGTGTGTCCATCAGTGTCTGCACCATGATATACTGGTGTCCCAGTGTGTGTCCATCAGTGTCTGCTCCATGATATACTGGTGTCCCAGTGTGTGTCCATCAGTGTCTGCTCCATGATATACTGGTGTATATTATGACAGGGGGAACACCCAGGGCTACGTCGACAGCGACCCGCAGTGAGGGCAGTGCCATCGAACGGTGGCCATGGCAGCCGGGACGGGCACCATCAGCGGGGGCACCGACGGGGCAGGGATATGGGACATGCGTGTCTGGGGCACACGGTGCCAGGCGAGGCAACCATGTATCACATGGCACCTGCTTGTGCACGGGGCTATGCGCCATGGTAACATGTTTCTCCTTCACCCCCTGCAGATAATAATGTTTGGGAACCATCCAGCTGTGGTGGCTGCCGTGGCGGGGGGGGGGGGGGGGGGGGGGGGGGGGGGGGGGCGCTGCCCTGCATACAGCCCTGTGGCAGCGTCAGCACAGGCGGCTCAGAGAGGGGGGGGGGGGGGCGCTGCCCTGCATACAGCCCTGTGGCAGCGTCAGCGCAGGCGGCTCAGAGAGGGGGCGGGGGGTGGGGGGGGGGGGCTGCCCTGCATACAGCCCTGTGGCAGCGTCAGCACAGGCGGCTCAGAGAGGGGGCGGGGGGGGGGGGGGCTGCCCTGCATACAGCCCTGTGGCAGCGTCAGCACAGGCGGCTCAGAGAGGGGGCGGAGGCTGCAGCAGAGGATCGGGTCCCAGAGGGGCAGAGCCAGCCACTCAGGCTGGAGGGCCGGCCGCCCAACAGGACAAGGAGGAACGGGATGAGGGGGAGGAGGAGGATCTGGAGGAACAGGACGTGGGGGAGGAAATGAAAAAATGAAAATCGCTTATTGTGTTGAGTAGGCTTCAATGAAGTTACTGTGAAAAGCCCCTAGTCGCCACATTCCGGTGCCTGGTACGGGAATCGAACCGTGCTGCTGGCCTGCCTTGGTCTGCTTTAAAAGCAGGCGATTTAGCCCAGTGTGCTAAACCAGTCCCGGAGGAGAAGGAGGAGGTGTCCCCTGGGTCGTGCCCTGTGTGTCTGTCCCCTGGGTCGTGGTGTCCTGTGTGTCTGTCCCCTGGGTGGTGCCCTGTGTGTCTGTCCCCTGGTTCGCGGTGTCCTGTGTGTCTGTCCCCTGGGTCACCGTGCCCTATGTGTCTGTCCCCTGGGTCATGTTGTCCTGTGTGTTTGTCCCCTGGGTCACGGTGTCCTGTGTGTCTGTCCCCTGGTTCGCGGTGTCCTGTGTGTTTGTCCCCTGGGTCACGGTGTCCTGTGTGTCTGTCCCCTGGGTCACCGTGCCCTATGTGTCTGTCCCCTGGGTCACGGTGTCCTGTGTGTTTGTCCCCTGGGTCACGGTGTCCTGTGTGTCTGTCCCCTGGGTCACCGTGCCCTATGTGTCTGTCCCCTGGGTCACGTTGCCCTGTGTGTCTGTCCCCTGGGTCGCGGTGCCCTGTGTGTTTGTCCCCTGGGTCACGGTGTCCTGTGTGTCTGTCCCCTGGGTCACAGTGTCCTGTGTGTCTGTCCCCTGGGTCACAGTGTCCTGTGTGTCTGTCCCCTGGGTCACGGTGCCCTGTGTGTCTGTCCCCTGGTTCGCGGTGCCCTGTGTGTCTGTCCCCTGGGTCATATTGTCCTGTGTGTCTGTCCCCTGGGTCACGTTGCCCTGTGTGTCTGTCCCCTGGGTCACGGTGTCCTGTGTGTCTGTCCCCTGGGTCACGTTGTCCTGTGTGTCTGTCCCCTGGGTGGCGGTGCCCTGTGTGTCTGTCCCCTGGGTGGTGCCCTGTGTGTCTGTCCCCTGGGTCGCGGTGTCCTGTGTGTCTATCCCCTGGGTCACGGTGTCCTGTGTGTCTGTCCCCTGGGTCACGGTGCCCTGTGTGTTTGTCCCCTGGGTCACGGTGTCCTGTGTGTCTGTCCCCTGGGTCACGGTGCCCTGTGTGTCTGTCCCCTGGGTCGCGGTGTCCTGTGTTTCTGTCCCCTGTGTCACGGTGTCCTGTGCGTCTGTCCCCTGTGTGTCTGTCCCCTGGGTCACGGTGCCCTGTGTGTCTGTCCCCTGGGTCACGGTGCCCTGTGTGTTTGTCCCCTGGGTCACGGTGTCCTGTGTGTCTGTCCCCTGGGTCACAGTGTCCTGTGTGTCTGTCCCCTGTGTCATGGTGTCCTGTGTGTCTGTCCCCTGGGTCGCGGTGTCCTGTGTGTCTGTCCCCTGTGTGTCTGTCCCCTGGGTCGCGGTGTCCTGTGTTTCTGTCCCCTGGGTCGTGGATTCCTGGCTAGTCAGGCGGAGGGATGTTGTTACGGCTGTCCTCCCCATCGGTGGTTGGGTCCCTGGGGGGCACCTGGGGGCCGAGGGGGGGGGGGGGGGGGGTGCTGGCCCTGCCAGACACAAGACAGCCTGTATGGTTAGACAGACGGATGGGGGCGAGGCATGAGGGAGGGAGTGTGGTGAGGGGAGCGGGATTGGGGTGAGGGGGTGGGATGAGAGTTCGGGTGAGTGGGTGGGGTGACGTGAGGTGGGTTGAGGGAAGGTGGGGTGAGGGGGTGAGGGTGGGGTGGGAGGGGTTCCTCAAACATCTCACATGTTGGACAACAGCAAAATATTTGAATCAGCAGCCGGGGATTCTTCCCCCTATTTGCATTTGCTGAGCTAATCTGGGTGTAACCATCCCGAGAGCTGAATAAAAGAGGCAGAGCCACGATGAGACAAACATCGATCACTCGGAGGAAACGAGAAGTCATGGAGTCCCCGAAACTCACTGCGATCCTCATCGTGCTTGGAGGTAAGTGATCAACTGGAGACCTCAGGGATGTGCTGTCGGAGTGGGAGGAACAGCAAGTGAGGCAGCAGCAAAACTGGGGGGAATTCAGAACAGAGAAGTTGTCAATGAGAAAGAAATTAAAAGAAATGTGAATACCTGTCCTGGGAGTGTTTGATGGGGACAGTGCAGAGGGAGCTTTACTCTGTATCTAACCCCGTGCTGTACCTGTCCTGGGAGTGTTTGATGGGGACAGTGCAGAGGGAGCTTTACTCTGTATCTAACCCCGTGCTGTTCCTGTCCTGGGAGTGTTTGATGGGGACAGTGTAGAGGGAGCTTTACTCTGTATCTAACCCCGTGCTGTATCTGTCCTGGGAGTGTTTGATGGGGACAGTGTAGTGGGAGCTTTACTCTGTATCTAATCCCGTGCTGTACCTGTCCTGGGAGTGTTTGATGGGGACAGTGTAGAGGGAGCTTTACTCTGTATCTAACGCCGTGCTGTACCTGTCCTGGGAGTGTTTGATGGGGACAGTGTAGTGGGAGCTTTACTCTGTATCTAATCCTGTGCTGTACCTGTCCTGGGAGTGTTTGATGGGGACGGTGTAGAGGGAGCTTTACTCTGTATCTAATCCCGTGCTGTACCTGTCCTGGGAGTGTTTGATGGGGACAGTGTAGAGGGAGCTTTACTCTGTATCTAACCCCGTGCTGTACCTGTCCTGGGAGTGTTTGATGGGGACAGTGTGGAGGGAGCTTTACTCTGTATCTAACCCCGTGCTGTACCTGTCCTGGGAGTGTTTGATGGGGACAGTGTAGAGCAGGGATGGGCAAACTACGGCCCGCGGGCCGCATGCGGCCCGCCAAAGGTATTTCTGCGGCCCACCAAGTCATTAAAAAAAAAATGTTTTAAATATTCTTTTTTTTTTTTTAATTTTTTTTTAAGGTTAATGGGGGGGGGGGCTGTTGGGTTACTTACTGGTATAGGATGGATACGTTGAATTGAGTAGGGTGATCATTGCTCGGCACAACGTCGAGGGCCGAAGGGCCTGTTCTGTGCTGTACTGTTCTATGTTCTATATGAGGCGCCCAGAATCATAACCGGGTGAAGTAATTATTTTACTTAATATACTATGCGGCCCTTTGTGAATTGTGAATTTCTGAATGTGGCTCTTGCACGGAAAAGTTTGCCCACCCCTGGTGTAGAGGGAGCTTTACTCTGTATCTAACCCCGTGCTGTACCTGTCCTGGGAGTGTTTGATGGGGACAGTGTAGAGGGAGCTTTACTCTGTATCTAACCCCTTGGCTGTACCTGTCCTTGATGGGGACAGTGTAGAGGGAGCTTTACTCTGTATCTAACCCCGTGCTGTACCTGTCCTGGGAGTGTTTGATGGTCAGATTGTGAAACTCACTACCACAGGGAATATTTGACGTGATTATTATTTATGGATTTGAGGGGAAGCTCAGTCAGTAAATGAGGGAGAAAGGAATGGAAAGTTTATTTATAGAATTTATTTTATTGAGGCATTTATCATTTTAACAATTTTAAACATCATATTTCAATAACAACAAAACCATAATATTCTACCCAAC
>NW_024055877.1:12500-25572 GCF_902713615.1 Scyliorhinus canicula | reverse complement strand
ACCTGTCCTGGGAGTGTTTGATGGGGACAGTGTAGAGGGAGCTTTACTCTGTATCTAACCCCGTGCTGTACCTGTCCTGGGAGTGTTTGATGGGGACAGTGTGGAGGAAGCTTTACTCTGTATCTAACCCCGTGCTGTACCTGTCCTGGGTGTGTTTGGAGTTTTGATTGTGTGGGAAAGGATGGATGATATTCTCGAATCAGGTCAGTAATTGACTTTTCAATCGATGCACACAGCTCAGGAATACTTTGAACTGGTTTGAAAGTCTCGATGACAATGGGGCGGACAGCATGTGTCTAAGATTGAGCAGTGAAGGTTAGTTACAGCCGAGCTTGTTTGGCGATGATGCTCCTCATTCACCTCTCCCTGCGCACAGCACTGAACCTCCGACAGTGCGGCGCTCCCTCAGCACTGACCCTCCGACAGTGCGGCACTCCCTCAGCACTGACCCTCCCACAGTGCGGCGCTCCCTCAGCACTGACCCTCCGACAGTGCGGCACTCCCTCAGCACTGAACCTCTGACAATGCGGCGCTCCCTCAGCACTGACCCTCCCTCAGCATTGACCCTCCCTCAGCACTGACCCTCCCACAGTGCGGCGCTCCCTCAGCATTGACCCACCCACAGTGCGGCGCTCCCTCAGCACTGACCCTCCCACAGTGCGGCCCTCCCTCAGCACTGACCCTCCCACAGTGCGGCGCTCCCTCAGCACTGACCCTCCGGCAGTGCGGCGCTCCCTCAGCACTGAACCTCCAACAGTGCGGCACTCCCTCAGCATTGACCCTCCCACAGTGCGGCGCTCCCTCAGCACTGACCCTCCCACAGTGCGGGGCTCCCTCAGCACTGACCCTCCCACAGTGCGGCACTCCCTCAGCACTGACCCTCCCTCAGCACTGACCGACCCACAGTGCGGCGCTACCTCAGCACTGACCCTCTCACAGTGTGGCGCTCCCTCAGCACTGACCCTCCCACAGTGCGGCGCTCCCTCAGCACTGACCCTCCCACAGTGCGGCGCTCCCTCAGCACTGACCCTCCCACAGTGCGGCGCTCCCTCAGCACTGACCCTCCCACAGCACTGACCCTCCCACAGTGCGGTGCTCCCTCAGCACTGACCCTCCGACAGTGCGGCACTCCCTCAGCACTGACCCTCCGACAGTGTGGAGCTCCCTCAGCACTGACTCTCCCACAGTGGGGCACTCCCTCAGCAAAGACCCTCCCACAGTGCGCTGCTCCCTGAGCACTGACCCTCCCACAGTGCAGCGCTCCCTCAGCACTGACCCTCCCACAGTGCGTTGCTCCCTCAGCACTGACCCTCCCACAGTGCGGCGCTCCCTCAGCACTGACCCTCCCACAGTGCGTCGTTCCCTCAGCAATGACCCTCCCACAGTGCGGCGCTACCTTAGCCCCAAACCTCCCACTATGCAGCGCTCCCTCAGCACTGACCCTCCCACGACGCGGCTCTCCCTCACCACTTGTCTCCCATATCCGCTTATGTGAAATTGTGTCGGAAACACAGTGGCCGTGTCCCAGGGAGGTGCTTACCCCTATCATTTCCCAAAAGTACTGACCTCTCCCTCTCTCTTTCTCTCTGCCAGTTGTTTACCAGATACATCGGACCGATCACTCCAGAATCCCGCTTTCCATGCCCGTGGGGTCCTCCGTACGTGAGCTGGTCGCTGCCCTGGAGGAGGACGGAGGAATTCCAGGGGAGCAGGTCTTGGTCCAGCTCAGCTCCTCCGCAGGTGAGTCCCGATTCAGATCTCGAGAGTGCCGGCCCACACCTGGGATGTTCACCAACGGCCTTCATGTCCCAACGCAGCAGAGCCTGGACAACGAGCAGGGCTTGCGAACATAGAACACTACAGCGCAGTACAGGCCCTTCGGCCCTCGATGTTGCGCCGACCTGTGAAACCCCTCTAAAGCCCATCTACACTATTCCCTTATCGTCCATATGTCTATCCAATGACCATTTGAATGCGTTTAGTGTTGGCGAGCCCACTACTGTTGCAGGCAGGGCATTCCACGCCCTTACTACTCTCTGAGTAAAGAACCTACCTCTGACATCTGTCCTATATCTATCTCCCCTCAATTTAAAGCTATGTCCCCTCGTGCTAGACATCACCATCCGAGGAAAAAGGCTCTCACTGTCCACCCTATCTAATCCTCTGATTATCTTGTATGCCTCAATTAAGTCACCTCTTAACCTTCTTCTCTCGAACGAAAACAGCCTCAAGTCCTTCAGCCTTTCCTCATATGATCTTCCCTCCATACCAGGCAACATCCTGGTAAATCTCCTCTGCGCCCTTTCCAATGCTTCCACATCCTTCCTATAATGCGGCGACCAGAATTGCACGCAATACTCCAAATGCGGCCGCACCAGAGTTTTGTACAATTGCAACGTGACATCATGGCTCCGAAACTCAATTCCCCTACCAATAAAAGCTAACACACCGTACGCCTTCTTAACAACCCTCTCAACCTGGGAGGCAACTTTCAGGGATCTATGGACATGGACACCGAGATCTCTCTGCTCGTCCACACTACCAAGAATCTTACCATTAGCCCAGTGCTCTGTCTTCCTGTTACTCCTTCCAAAATGAATCACCTCACACTTTTCTGCATTAAACTCCATTTGCCACCTCTCAGCCCAGCTCTGCAGCTTATCTATGTCCCTCTGTAACTTGTAACATCCTTCTGCAATGTCCACAACTAACTCGCCCCATGGTGACCAAATATGTGTGGGTTCGGTGTGCGTTACAGGGATGAGGCAGGGGAGGGTACCTAGGTAAAGGTGCTCTTGTAGGTCTGATTAGCTCCACTTTCCGGCCCGAACACCATATCCCTTAGTTTTTTGAAGAATTATCTATCTTTATCTCAAAAACATTTAATGAAGGAGCCTCAACTGGTTCGCTGGGCAAGGAATTCAATAGATTCACAACCCTTTGGGTGAAGAAGTTCCTCCTAAACTCAGTCCTAAATCTACTTCCCCTTATTTTGAGGCTATGCCCCCTAGTTCTGCTTTCACCCGCCAGTGGAAACAACCTGCCCGCATCTATCCTATCTATTCCCTTCATAATGTTTCTATAAGATCCCCCCCTCATCCTTCTAAATTCCAACGAGTACAGTCCCAGTCTACTCAACCTCTCCTCGTAATCCAACCCCTTCAGCTCTGGGATTAACCTAGTGAATCTCCTCTGCACACCCTCCAGTGCCAGTGCGTCCTTTCTCAGGTAAGGAGACCAAAACTGAACACAATACTCCAGGTGTGGCCTCACTAACACCTTATACAATTGCAGCATAACCTCCCTAGTCTTAAACTCCATCCCTCTATCAATGAAGGTCAAAATTCCATTTGCCTTCTTAATCACCTGCTGCATTTGTAGACCAACTTTTTGTGACTCATGCATTAGCACACCCAGGTCTCTCTGCACAGCAGCATGCTTTAATATTTTATCATTTAAATAATAATCCTTTTTGCTGTTTGCTCAGAAGCGTACAAAACCAAAATTAAAATGTTGGGGTTTCTGATACTAAGCCAGCCACAATTTGGGTTGTGCCCCACCCCAAAGAACAAAGAACAAAGAACAAAGAAAAGTACAGCACAGGAACAGGCCCTTCGGCCCTCCAAGCCCGTGCCGACCATGCTGCCCATCCCAGCTAAAATCTTCTACACTTCCTGGGGCCCGTATCCCTCTATTCCCATCCTATTCATGTATTTGTCAAGATGCCCCTTAAACGTCACTATCGTCCCGGCTTCCACCGCCTCCTCCGGCAGCGAGTTCCAGGCACCCACTACCCTCTGTGTAAAAAACAACTTGCCTCGTACATCTCCTCTAAACTTTGCCCCTCACACCTTAAACCTATGCCCCCTAGAAATTGACCCCTCTACCCTGGGGAAAAAGCCTCTGACTATCCACTCTGTCTATGCCCCATATAATTTTGTAGACCTCTATCAGGTCGCCCCTCAACCTCCGTCGTTCCTGTGAGAACAAACCGAGTTTATTCAACCGCTCTTCATAGCTAATGCCCTCCATACCAGGCAACATCCTGGTCAATCTCTGCTGCACCTTCTCTAAAGCCTCCACATCCTTCTGGTAGTGTGGCGACCAGAATTGAACACTATACTCCCAAGTGTGGCCTAACTAAGGTTCTATACAGCTGCAACATGACTTGCCAATTCCTATACTCAAAGCCCCGGTCAATGAAGGCAAGCATGCCGTCTGCCTTCTTGACTACCTTCTCCACCTGTGTCGCCCCTTTCAGTGACCTCTGGACCTGTACACCCAGATCTCTCGGACTGACAATACTCTTGAGGGTTCGAGACAGACAGCAGTGGAGTACGCGTGTTGCTGAATATACTCAAGGAGGAAGTAGACATATTTCTGATTGGCGAGGGGAGTCGAGGAGGTGGGGGGCTGGGGGAATTGTGATGTGACTGGATTATCTCGATGTTTCTCTTGTAGAGCTGGTGGAACTGATGCCGTGCGATCGATGTGTGTACACGTCAATGCGACTCAATGATTGTCTGTACTTCTGCACAAGAAAGGAGATGGAAACACTGGTAAGTCTCCCAATGGGGGGGTTAACGTCCACACGTGTTCACTCGACCACTGCCAATCCAAACCGTCCAAACAGATACCTCCAGAATCGAACTCCCCCCCCTCCCTCCCACCCAACATGGGACTCGGCTCCCCGCTCGCTGTCACACGAAGTCCCCCCCAGCTCTCGCCACGCCCCAACTGTCGCCCCCCCCAACACTCGCCGCCCCACCCACTCTCGCCCCACCCACTCTCGCCCCCCCCACTCTCGCACCCCCCACTCTCGCACCCCCCACTCTCGGACCCCCCACTCTCGCACCCCCCACTCTCGCACCCCCCACTCTCGCACCCCCCCACTCTCGCACCCCCCACTCTCGCACCCCCCACTCTCGCACCCCCCACTCTCGCCCCCACCACTCTCTCGCCCCCCCCCCCCACTCTCGCCCCCCCAACTCTGCACCCAACTCCCGCCAACTCTGCGTCGAGCTTGGGTAGTTCTGCCGATCTAATGGACCTTCCATGTTCCTCAGACAGCTCAGCACGGGCAACAACAGCCCACCACAGGTACCTATGAGATCCTCGAGGTCTTCAGCTCCAAGCAACTCGCCAATCAGTTAACAGATTATGATTGGGAACTATTCAACTGTATCCATCAGGTAAATCGGAGGGTCAGTGCTGAGGGAGTGCCGCACTGTCGGAGGGTCAGTGCTGAGGGAGCGCCGCACTGTGGGAGGGTCAGTGCTGAGGAGCGCCGCACTGTGGGAGGGTCAGTGCTGAGGGAGCGCCGCACTGTGGGTCAGTGCTGAGGGAGCGCCGCACTGTGGGAGGGTCAGTGCTGAGGGAGCGCCGCACTGTGGGAGGGTCAGTGCTGAGGGAGCACCCCACACTGTGGGAGGGTCAGTGCTGAGGGAGCTCCGCACTGTGGGAGGGTCAGTGCTGAGGGAGCGCCGCACTGTGGGAGGGTTAGAGCTGAGGGAGGGTCAATGCACTGGGAGTGCCGCACTGTGGGAGGGTCAGTGCTGAGGGGGTGCCGCACTGTGGGAGGGTCAGTGCTGAGGGAGCGCCGCACTGTGGGAGGGTCAGTGCTGAGGGAGCATCGCACTGTGGGAGGGTCAGTGCTGAGGGAGCGCCGCACTGTGGGAGGGTCAGTGCTGAGGGAGCGCCGCACTGTGGGAGGGTCAGTGCTGAGGGAGCGCCGCACTGTGGGAGGGTCAGTGCTGAGGGAGTGCCGCACTGTGGGAGGGTCAGTGCTGAGGGAGCGCCGCACTGTGGGAGGGTCAGTGCTGAGGGAGTGCCGCACTGTGGGAGGGTCAGTGCTGAGGGAGGGTCTGTGCTGTGGGAGGGTCAGTGCTGAGGGAGCGCCGCACTGTGGGAGGGTCAGTGCTGAGGGAGCTCCGCACTGTGGGAGGGTCAGTGCTGAGGGAGCGCCGCACTGTGGGAGGGTCAGTGCTGAGGGAGCGCCGCACTGTGGGAGGGTCAGTGCTGTGGGAGGGTCAGTGCTGAGGGAGCGCTGCACTGTGGGAGGGTCAGTGCTAAGGGAGGGTCAGTGCTGAGGGAGGGTCTGTGCTGAGGGACCATGCTCCCCTTTTGCAATCAGAATGCATCCTTATCCAGTGGCAAGAGGGGAGTGGGAGGGGAAGATGAGAATGGAAGAGGGGATTGGAGGCAAGCTGACCCCGAGTGTAACCTGCCATTTCTCTGCAGGTCGAGCTGGTCCGCCATAGTTTTGGAGAACGATTGTCGGGCATGGGAACCACGGCCAACCTGGCCAGGTACCTGCGGAGGTTCAATGAGGTCCAGTACTGGGCGGCGAGTGAGATCTGCTTGTGCCCCGATCTGGAGAGGCGAGCCCGGCTGCTCAAGAAATTCATCAAGGTGGCAGCCTGGTGGGTATCTGTACTGTGTATCTAACCCCGTGCTGTACCTGTCCTGGGAGTGTTTGATGGGGACAGTGTAGAGGGAGCTTTACTCTGTATCTAACCCTGTGCTGTACCTGTCCTGGGAGTGTTTGATGGGGACAGTGTAGAGGGAGCTTTACTCTGTATCTAACCCCGTGCTGTACCTGTCCTGGGAGTGTTTGATGGGGACAGTGCAGAGGGAGCATTACTCTGTATCTAACCCGATGCTGTACCCGTACTGGGAGTGTTTGATGGGGACAGTGTGGAGGTAGCTTTACTCTGTATCTAACCCCGTGCTGTACCTGTCCTGGGAGTGTTTGATGGGGACAGTGTAGAGGGAGCTTTACTCTGTATCTAACCCCGTGCTGTACCTGTCCTGGGAGTGTTTGATGGGGACAGTGTAGAGGGAGCTTTACTCTGTATCTAACCCCGTGCTGTACCTGTCCTGGGAGTGTTTGATGGGGAAAGTGTAGAGGGAGCTTTACTCTGTATCTAACCCTGTGCTGTACCTGTCCTGGGAGTGTTTGATGGGGACAGTGTAGAGGGAGCTTTACTCTGTATCTAACCCCGTGCTGTACCTGTCCTGGGAGTGTTTGATGGGGACAGTGCAGAGGGAGTTTTACTCTGTATCTAACCCGATGCTGTACCTGTCCTGGGAGTGTTTGATGGGGACAGTGTGGAGGTAGCTTTACTCTGTATCTAACCCCGTGCTGTACCTGTCCTGGGAGTGTTTGATGGGGACAGTGTAGAGGGAGCTTTACTCTGTATCTAACCCCGTGCTGTACCTGTCCTGGGAGTGTTTGATGGGGACAGTGTAGAGGGAGCTTTACTCTGTATCTAACCCCGTGCTGTACCTGTCCTGGGAGTGTTTGATGGGGACAGTGTAGAGGGAGCTTTACTCTGTATCTATCCCCGTGCTGTACCTGTCCTGGGAGTGTTTGATGGGGACAGTGTAGAGGGAGCTTTACTCTGTATCCAACCCCGTGCTGTACCTGTCCTGGGAGTGTTTGATGGGGACAGTGTAGAGGGAGCTTTACTCTGTATCTAACCCCGTGCTGTACCTGTCCTGGGAGTGTTTGATGGG
Source organism: Scyliorhinus canicula (assembly GCF_902713615.1). NCBI lineage: Eukaryota > Metazoa > Chordata > Chondrichthyes > Carcharhiniformes > Scyliorhinidae > Scyliorhinus > Scyliorhinus canicula. The sequence continues at coordinate 18,054 of NW_024055877.1, read as the reverse complement.
GACAGTGTAGAGGGAGCTTTACTCTGTATCTAACCCCGTGCTGTACCTGTCCTGGGAGTGTTTGATGGGGACAGTGTAGAGGGAGCTTTACTCTGTATCTAACCCCGTGCTGTACCTGTCCTGGGAGTGTTTGATGGGGACAGTGTAGAGGGAGCTTTACTCTGTATCTATCCCCGTGCTGTACCTGTCCTGGGAGTGTTTGATGGGGACAGTGTAGAGGGAGCTTTACTCTGTATCTAACCCCGTGCTGTACCTGTCCTGGGAGTGTTTGATGGGGACAGTGTAGAGGGAGCTTTACTCTGTATCTAACCCCGTGCTGTACCTGTCCTGGGAGTGTTTGATGGGGACAGTGTAGAGGGAGCTTTACTCTGTATCTAACCCCGTGCTGTACCTGTCCTGGGAGTGTTTGATGGGGACAGTGTAGAGGGAGCTTTACTCTGTATCTAACCCCGTGCTGTACCTGTCCTGGGAGTGTTTGATGGGGACAGTGTAGAGGGAGCTTTACTCTGTATCTAACCCCGTGCTGTACCTGTCCTGGGAGTGTTTGATGGGGACAGTGTAGAGGGAGCTTTACTCTGTATCTAACCCCGTGCTGTACCTGTCCTGGGAGTGTTTGATGGGGACAGTGTAGAGGGAGCTTAACTCTGTATCTAACCCCGTGCTGTACCTGTCCTGGGAGTGTTTGATGGGGACAGTGTAGAGGGAGCTTTACTCTGTATCTAACTCCGTGCTGTACTGGTCCTGGGAGTGTTTGAAGGGGATAGTGTAGAGAGAGCTTTAGTCTGTATCTAACCCCGTGCTGTACCTGTCCTGGGTGTGTTTGATGGGGACAGCGTAGAGGGAGCTTTACTCTGTATCTAACCCCGTGCTGTACCCGTCCTGGGAATGTTTGATGGGGACAGTGTAGAGGGAGCTTTACTCTGTATCTAACCCCTGCTGTACTTGTCCTGGGAGTGTTTGATGGGGACAGTGTAGAGGGAGCTTTACTCTGTATCTAACCCCGTGCTGTACCTGTGCTGGGAGTGTTTGATGGGGACAGTGTAGAGGGAGCTTTACTCTGTATCTAACCCCGTGCTGTACCTGTCCTGGGAGTGTTTGATGGGGACAGTGTAGAGGGAGCTTTACTCTGTATCTAACCCCGTGCTGTACCTGTCCTGGGAGTGTTTGATGGGGACAGTGTAGAGGGAGCTTTACTCTGTATCTAACCCCGTGCTGTACCCGTCCTGGGAATGTTTGATGGGGACAGTGTAGAGGGAGCTTTACTCTGTATCTAACCCCTGCTGTACCTGTCCTGGGAGTGTTTGATGGGGACAGTGTAGAGGGAGCTTTACTCTGTATCTAACCCCGTGCTGTACCTGTGCTGGGAGTGTTTGATGGGGACAGTGTAGAGGGAGCTTTACTCTGTATCTAACCCCGTGCTGTACCTGTCCTGGGAGTGTTTGATGGGGACAGTGTAGAGGGAGCTTTACTCTGTATCTAACCCCGTGCTGTACCTGTCCTGGGAGTGTTTGATGGGGACAGTGCAGAGGGAGCTTTACTCTGTATCTAACCCCGTGCTGTACCTGTCCTGGGAGTGTTTGATGGGGACAGTGTAGAGGGAGCTTTACTCTGTATCTAAACCCCTGTTGTACCTGTCCTGGGAGTGTTTGATGGGGACAGTGTAGAGGGAGCTTTACTCTGTATCTAACCCCGTGCTGTACCCCTCCTGGGAATGTTTGATGGGGTCAGTGTAGAGGGAGCTTTCCTCTGTATCTAACCCTGTGCTGTACTTGTCCTGGGAGTGTTTGATGGGGACAGTGTAGAGGGAGCTTTACTCTGTATCTAACCCCGTGCTGTACCTGTGCTGGGAGTGTTTGATGGGGACAGTGTAGAGGGAGCTTTACTCTGTATCTAACCCCGTGCTGTACCTGTCCTGGGAGTGTTTGATGGGGACAGTGTAGAGGGAGCTTTACTCTGTATCTAACCCCGTGCTGTACCTGTCCTGGGAGTGTTTGATGGGGACAGTGCAGAGGGAGCTTTACTCTGTATCTAACCCCGTGCTGTACCTGTCCTGGGAGTGTTTGATGGGGACAGTGTAGAGGGAGCTTTACTCTGTATCTAACCCGTGCTGTACCTGTCCTGGGAGTGTTTGATGGGGACAGTGTAGAGGGAGCTTTACTCTGTATCTAACCCTGTGCTGTACCTGTCCTGGGAATGTTTGATGGGGACAGTGTAGAGGGAGCTTTACTCTGTATCTAACCCCGTGCTGTACCTGTCCTGGGAGTGTTTGATGGGGACAGTGTAGAGGGAGCTTTACTCTGTATCTAACCCCGTGCTGTACCTGTCCTGGGAGTGTTTGATGGGGACAGTGTAGATGGAGCTTTACTCTGTATCTAACCCCGTGCTGTACCTGTCCTGGGAGTGTTTGATGGGGACAGTGTAGAGGGACCTTCACTCTGTATCTAACCCCGTGCTGTACCTGTCCTGGGAGTGTTTGATGGGGACAGTGTAGAGCGAGCTTTACTCTGTATCTAACCCCGTGCTGTACCTGTCCTGGGAGTGTTTGATGGGGACAGTGTAGAGGGAGCTTTACTCTGTATCTAACCCCGTGCTGTACCCGTCCTGGGAATGTTTGATGGGGACAGTGTAGAGGGAGCTTTACTCTGTATCTAACCCCTGCTGTACTTGTCCTGGGAGTGTTTGATGGGGACAGTGTAGAGGGAGCTTTACTCTGTATCTAACCCCGTGCTGTACCTGTGCTGGGAGTGTTTGATGGGGACAGTGTAGAGGGAGCTTTACTCTGTATCTAACCCCGTGCTGTACCTGTCCTGGGAGTGTTTGATGGGGACAGTGTAGAGGGAGCTTTACTCTGTATCTAACCCCGTGCTGTACCTGTCCTGGGAGTGTTTGATGGGGACAGTGCAGAGGGAGCTTTACTCTGTATCTAACCCCGTGCTGTACCTGTCCTGGGAGTGTTTGATGGGGACAGTGTAGAGGGAGCTTTACTCTGTATCTAACCCCGTGCTGTACCTGTCCTGGGAGTGTTTGATGGGGACAGTGTAGAGGGAGCTTTACTCTGTATCTAACCCTGTGCTGTACCTGTCCTGGGAATGTTTGATGGGGACAGTGTAGAGGGAGCTTTACTCTGTATCTAACCCCGTGCTGTACCTGTCCTGGGAGTGTTTGATGGGGACAGTGTAGAGGGAGCTTTACTCTGTATCTAACCCCGTGCTGTACCTGTCCTGGGAGTGTTTGATGGGGACAGTGTAGAGGGAGCTTCACTCTGTATCTAACCCCGTGCTGTACCTGTCCTGGGAGTGTTTGATGGGGACAGTGTAGAGGGAGCTTTACTCTGTATCTAACCCCGTGCTGTACCTGTCCTGGGAGTGTTTGATGGGGACAGTGCAGAGGGAGCTTTACTCTGTATCTAACCCCGTGCTGTACCTGTCCTGGGAGTGTTTGATGGGGACAGTGTAGAGGGAGCTTTACTCTGTATCTAACCCCGTGCTGTACCTGTCCTGGGAGTGTTTGATGGGGACAGTGTAGAGGGAGCTTTACTCTGTATCTAACCCCGTGCTGTACCCGTCCTGGGAATGTTTGATGGGGACAGTGTAGAGGGAGCTTTACTCTGTATCTAACCCCTGCTGTACTTGTCCTGGGAGTGTTTGATGGGGACAGTGTAGAGGGAGCTTTACTCTGTATCTAACCCCGTGCTGTACCTGTCCTGGGAGTGTTTGATGGGGACAGTGTAGAGGGAGCTTTACTCTGTATCTAACCCTGTGCTGTACCTGTCCTGGGAATGTTTGATGGGGACAGTGTAGAGGGAGCTTTACTCTGTATCTAACCCCGTGCTGTACCTGTCCTGGGAGTGTTTGATGGGGACAGTGTAGAGGGAGCTTTACTCTGTATCTAACCCCGTGCTGTACCTGTCCTGGGAGTGTTTGATGGGGACAGTGTAGATGGAGCTTTACTCTGTATCTAACCCCGTGCTGTACCTGTCCTGGGAGTGTTTGATGGGGACAGTGTAGAGGGAGCTTCACTCTGTATCTAACCCCGTGCTGTACCTGTCCTGGGAGTGTTTGATGGGGACAGTGTAGAGCGAGCTTTACTCTGTATCTAACCCCGTGCTGTACCTGTCCTGGGAGTGTTTGATGGGGACAGTGTAGAGGGAGCTTTACTCTGTATCTAACCCCGTGCTGTACCCGTCCTGGGAATGTTTGATGGGGACAGTGTAGAGGGAGCTTTACTCTGTATCTAACCCCTGCTGTACTTGTCCTGGGAGTGTTTGATGGGGACAGTGTAGAGGGAGCTTTACTCTGTATCTAACCCCGTGCTGTACCTGTGCTGGGAGTGTTTGATGGGGACAGTGTAGAGGGAGCTTTACTCTGTATCTAACCCCGTGCTGTACCTGTCCTGGGAGTGTTTGATGGGGACAGTGTAGAGGGAGCTTTACTCTGTATCTAACCCCGTGCTGTACCTGTCCTGGGAGTGTTTGATGGGGACAGTGCAGAGGGAGCTTTACTCTGTATCTAACCCCGTGCTGTACCTGTCCTGGGAGTGTTTGATGGGGACAGTGTAGAGGGAGCTTTACTCTGTATCTAACCCCGTGCTGTACCTGTCCTGGGAGTGTTTGATGGGGACAGTGTAGAGGGAGCTTTACTCTGTATCTAACCCTGTGCTGTACCTGTCCTGGGAATGTTTGATGGGGACAGTGTAGAGGGAGCTTTACTCTGTATCTAACCCCGTGCTGTACCTGTCCTGGGAGTGTTTGATGGGGACAGTGTAGAGGGAGCTTTACTCTGTATCTAACCCCGTGCTGTACCTGTCCTGGGAGTGTTTGATGGGGACAGTGTAGAGGGAGCTTCACTCTGTATCTAACCCCGTGCTGTACCTGTCCTGGGAGTGTTTGATGGGGACAGTGTAGAGGGAGCTTTACTCTGTATCTAACCCCGTGCTGTACCTGTCCTGGGAGTGTTTGATGGGGACAGTGTAGAGCAGTGGTTCTCAACCTGGGTCCACATGGACCCTGGGGGTCCATGTAACATTACTGGGGGTCCACAGAAAAAAAATACCAAATTGGGGGTCCACAGTGATATTTTAGTGGTCCATAGAGCAATTCTACTTCAGAACAATTGTTATTACTGAGAATTACATTTTTACAGTAATCTACGCCATATTAAAATACTAAAAGTAGAAATATTCATGTAGCTATGAATTGTTTATGGCAATCAAGTAGAAGAAAAAAACTTTACATTTGACAGTGTTGTAAATTTAAAGTTACCTAGAACAAACGGAGGTGAAAATCACCCATCGTTTCTCCTTGACAAGTTTAATGAATGATTTAACACAGTAATCACTAGAAACTGTGTATATTTCATATGAATTGGTTATTTTTAGAGTAATTTAATTCAATTTAGTCAGTAAAAAGTTTTTTTCATTACTTTTCATATTAGTATAAGTTTGGCAACGTACGAAAATACCGCTAATCCGTTTCCAACCCTCACGGTAAGGTAGATGGACTTTAGTCATCGGACAAAATATAAGGATTAGGAATGGCTATGGGGGTCCACAAAAA
>NW_024055877.1:0-7500 GCF_902713615.1 Scyliorhinus canicula | reverse complement strand
CACTGTCCCCATCAAACACTCCCAGGGCAGGTACAGCACGGGGTTAGATACAGAGTAAAGCTCCCTCTACACTGTCCCCATCAGACTCTCCCAGGGCAGGTACAGCACGGGGTTAGATACAGAGTAAAGCTCCCTCTACACTGCCCCCATCAAACACTCCCAGGACAGGGACAGCACGGGGTTAGATACAGAGTAAAGCTCCCTCTACACTGCCCCCATCAAACACTCCCAGGGCAGGTACAGCACGGGGTTAGATACAGAGTAAAGCTCCCTCTATACTGTCCCCATCAAACACTCCCAGGACAGGTATAGCACGGGGTTAGATACAGATTAAAGCTCCCTCTACACTGTCCCCATCAAACACTCCCAGGACAGGTACAGCACGGGGTTAGATACAGAGTAAAGCTCCCTCTACACTGTCCCCATCAAACACTCCCAGGACAGGTACAGCACGGGGTTCGATACAGAGTAAAGCTCCCTCTACACTGTCCCCATCAAACACTCCCAGGACAGGTACAGCACGGGGTTAGATACAGAGTAAAGCTCCCTCTACACTTTCCTCATCAAACACTCCCAGGACAGGTACAGCACGGGGTTAGATACAGAGTAAAGCTCCCTCTGCACTGTCCCCATCAAACACTCCCAGGACAGGTACAGCACGGGGTTAGATACAGAGTAAAGCTCCCTCTACACTGTGCCCATCAAACACTCCCAGGACAGGTACAGCACGGGGTTAGATACAGAGTAAAGCTCCCTCTACACTGTCCCCATCAAACACTCCCAGGACAGGTACAGCACGGGGTTAGATACAGAGTAAAGCTCCCTCTACACTGCCCCCATCAAACACTCCCAGGACAGGTACAGCACGGGGTCAGATACAGAGTAAAGCTCCCTCTACACTGCCCCCATCAAACACTCCCAGGGCAGGTACAGCACGGGGTTAGATACAGAGTAAAGCTCCCTCTACACTGTCCCCATCAAACACTCCCAGGACAGGAACAGCACGGGGTTAGATACAGAGTAAAGCTCCCTCTACACTGTCCCCATCAAACACTCCCAGGACAGGTACAGCACGGGGTTAGATACAGAGTAAAGCTCCCTCTACACTGTCCCCCATCAAACACTCCCAGGACAGGTACAGCACGGGGTTAGATACAGAGTAAAGCTCCCTCTACACTGTCCCCATCAAACACTCCCAGGACAGGTACAGCACGGGGTTAGATACAGAGTAAAGCTCCATCTACACTGTCCCCATCAAACACTCCCAGGACAGGTACAGCACGGGGTTAGATACAGAGTAAAGCTCCCTCTACACTGTCCCCATCAAACACTCCCAGGACAGGTACAGCACGGGGTTAGTTACAGAGTAAAGCTCCCTCTACACTGTCCCCATCAAACACTCCCAGGACAGGTACAGCACGGGGTTAGATACAGAGTAAAGCTCCCTCTACACTGTCCCCATCAAACACTCCCAGGACAGGTACAGCACGGGGTTAGATACAGAGTAAAGCTCCCTCCACACTGTCCCCATCAAACACTCCCAGGACAGGTACAGCATGGGGTTAGATACAGAGTAAAGCTCCCTCTACACTGTCCCCATCAAACACTCCCAGGACAGGTACAGCACGGGGTTTGATACAGAGTAAAGCTCTCTCGACACTGTCCCCATCAAACACTCCCAGGACAGGTACAGCACGGGGTGAGATACAGAGTAAAGCTCCCTCTACACTGTCCCCATCAAACACTCCCAGGCAGGTACAGCACGGGGTTAGATACAGAGTAAAGCTCCCTCTACACTGTCCCCATCAAACACTCCCAGGACAGGTATAGCACGGGGTTAGATACAGATTAAAGCTCCCTCTACACTGTCCCCATCAAACACTCCCAGGACAGGTACAGCACGGGGTTAGATACAGAGTAAAGCTCCCTCTACACTGTCCCCATCAAACACTCCCAGGACAGGTACAGCACGGGGTTCGATACAGAGTAAAGCTCCCTCTACACTGTCCCCATCAAACACTCCCAGGACAGGTACAGCACGGGGTTAGATACAGAGTAAAGCTCCCTCTACACTTTCCTCATCAAACACTCCCAGGACAGGTACAGCATGGGTTAGATACAGAGTAAAGCTCCCTCTAAACTGTCCCCATCAAACACTCCCAGGACAGGTACAGCACGGGGTTAGATACAGAGTAAAGCTCCCTCTACACTGTCCCCATCAAACTCTCCCAGGACAGGTACAGCACGGGGTTAGATACAGATTAAAGCTCCCTCTACACTGTCCCCATCAAACACTCCCAGGACAGATACAGCACGGGATTCGATACAGAGTAAAGCTCCCTCTACACTGTCCCCATCAAACACTCCCAGGACAGGTACAGCACAGGGTTAGATACAGAGTAAAGCTCCCTCTACACTGTCCCCATCAAACACTCCCAGGACAGGTACAGCATGGGGCTAGATACAGAGTAAAGTTCCCTCTACACTGTCCCCATCAAACACTCCCAGGACAGGTACAGCACGGGGTTAGATACAGAGTAAAGCTCCCTCTACACTGTCCCCATCAAACACTCCCAGGACAGGTACAGCACGGGGTTAGATACAGAGTAAAGCTCCCTCTACACTGTCCCCATCAAACACTCCCAGGACAGGTACAGCATGGGGTTAGATACAGAGTAAAGCCCCCTCTACACTGTCCCCATCAAACACTCCCAGGACAGGTACAGCACGGGGTTAGATACAGAGTAAAGCTCCCTCTACACTGTCCCCATCAAACACTCCCAGGACTGGTACAGCACGGGGTTAGATACAGAGTAAAGCTCCCTCTACACTGTCCCCATCAAACACTCCCAGGACAGGTACAGCACGGGGTTAGATACAGAGTAAAGCTCCCTCTACACTGTCCCCATCAAACACTCCCAGGACAGGTACAGCACGGGGTTAGATACAGAGTGAAGCTCCCTCTACACTGTCCCCATCAAACACTCCCAGGACAGGTACAGCACGGGGTTAGATACAGAGTAAAGCTCCCTCTACACTGTCCCCATCAAACACTCCCAGGACAGGTACAGCACGGGGTTAGATACAGAGTAAAGCTCCCTCTACACTGTCCCCATCAAACACTCCCAGGGCAGGTACAGCACGGGGTTAGATACAGAGTAAAGCTCCCTCTACACTGTCCCCATCAGACTCTCCCAGGGCAGGTACAGCACGGGGTTAGATACAGAGTAAAGCTCCCTCTACACTGCCCCCATCAAACACTCCCAGGACAGGGACAGCACGGGGTTAGATACAGAGTAAAGCTCCCTCTACACTGCCCCCATCAAACACTCCCAGGGCAGGTACAGCACGGGGTTAGATACAGAGTAAAGCTCCCTCTATACTGTCCCCATCAAACACTCCCAGGACAGGTATAGCACGGGGTTAGATACAGATTAAAGCTCCCTCTACACTGTCCCCATCAAACACTCCCAGGACAGGTACAGCACGGGGTTAGATACAGAGTAAAGCTCCCTCTACACTGTCCCCATCAAACACTCCCAGGACAGGTACAGCACGGGGTTCGATACAGAGTAAAGCTCCCTCTACACTGTCCCCATCAAACACTCCCAGGACAGGTACAGCTCGGGGTTAGATACAGAGTAAAGCTCCCTCTACACTTTCCTCATCAAACACTCCCAGGACAGGTACAGCACGGGGTTAGATACAGAGTAAAGCTCCCTCTGCACTGTCCCCATCAAACACTCCCAGGACAGGTACAGCACGGGGTTAGATACAGAGTAAAGCTCCCTCTACACTGTGCCCATCAAACACTCCCAGGACAGGTACAGCACGGGGTTAGATACAGAGTAAAGCTCCCTCTACACTGTCCCCATCAAACACTCCCAGGACAGGTACAGCACGGGGTTAGATACAGAGTAAAGCTCCCTCTACACTGCCCCCATCAAACACTCCCAGGACAGGTACAGCACGGGGTCAGATACAGAGTAAAGCTCCCTCTACACTGCCCCCATCAAACACTCCCAGGGCAGGTACAGCACGGGGTTAGATACAGAGTAAAGCTCCATCTACACTGTCCCCATCAAACACTCCCAGGACAGGTACAGCACGGGGTTAGATACAGAGTAAAGCTCCCTCTACACTGTCCCCATCAAACACTCCCAGGACAGGTACAGCACGGGGTTAGTTACAGAGTAAAGCTCCCTCTACACTGTCCCCATCAAACACTCCCAGGACAGGTACAGCACGGGGTTAGATACAGAGTAAAGCTCCCTCTACACTGTCCCCATCAAACACTCCCAGGACAGGTACAGCACGGGGTTAGATACAGAGTAAAGCTCCCTCCACACTGTCCCCATCAAACACTCCCAGGACAGGTACAGCATGGGGTTAGATACAGAGTAAAGCTCCCTCTACACTGTCCCCATCAAACACTCCCAGGACAGGTACAGCACGGGGTTTGATACAGAGTAAAGCTCTCTCGACACTGTCCCCATCAAACACTCCCAGGACAGGTACAGCACGGGGTGAGATACAGAGTAAAGCTCCCTCTACACTGTCCCCATCAAACACTCCCAGGCAGGTACAGCACGGGGTTAGATACAGAGTAAAACTCCCTCTACACTGTCCCCATCAAACACTCCCAGGACAGGTATAGCACGGGGTTAGATACAGATTAAAGCTCCCTCTACACTGTCCCCATCAAACACTCCCAGGACAGGTACAGCACGGGGTTAGATACAGAGTAAAGCTCCCTCTACACTGTCCCCATCAAACACTCCCAGGACAGGTACAGCACGGGGTTCGATACAGAGTAAAGCTCCCTCTACACTGTCCCCATCAAACACTCCCAGGACAGGTACAGCACGGGGTTAGATACAGAGTAAAGCTCCCTCTACACTTTCCTCATCAAACACTCCCAGGACAGGTACAGCACGGGGTTAGATACAGAGTAAAGCTCCCTCTAAACTGTCCCCATCAAACACTCCCAGGACAGGTACAGCACGGGGTTAGATACAGAGTAAAGCTCCCTCTACACTGTCCCCATCAAACTCTCCCAGGACAGGTACAGCACGGGGTTAGATACAGATTAAAGCTCCCTCTACACTGTCCCCATCAAACACTCCCAGGACAGATACAGCACGGGATTCGATACAGAGTAAAGCTCCCTCTACACTGTCCCCATCAAACACTCCCAGGACAGGTACAGCACGGGGTTAGATACAGAGTAAAGCTCCCTCTACACTGTCCCCATCAAACACTCCCAGGACAGGTACAGCATGGGGCTAGATACAGAGTAAAGTTCCCTCTACACTGTCCCCATCAAACACTCCCAGGACAGGTACAGCACGGGGTTAGATACAGAGTAAAGCTCCCTCTACACTGTCCCCATCAAACACTCCCAGGACAGGTACAGCACGGGGTTAGATACAGAGTAAAGCTCCCTCTACACTGTCCCCATCAAACACTCCCAGGACAGGTACAGCATGGGGTTAGATACAGAGTAAAGCCCCCTCTACACTGTCCCCATCAAACACTCCCAGGACAGGTACAGCACGGGGTTAGATACAGAGTAAAGCTCCCTCTACACTGTCCCCATCAAACACTCCCAGGACTGGTACAGCACGGGGTTAGATACAGAGTAAAGCTCCCTCTACACTGTCCCCATCAAACACTCCCAGGACAGGTACAGCACGGGGTTAGATACAGAGTAAAGCTCCCTCTACACTGTCCCCATCAAACACTCCCAGGACAGGTACAGCACGGGGTTAGATACAGAGTGAAGCTCCCTCTACACTGTCCCCATCAAACACTCCCAGGACAGGTACAGCACGGGGTTAGATACAGAGTAAAGCTCCCTCTTCACTGTCCCCATCAAACACTCCCAGGACAGGTACAGCACGGGGTTAGATACAGAGTAAAGCTCTAATTGTCTCTTTGGTTGCAGATATGACCTTCATTCAGGAGGGGAATAAAACATTTGTAAATAATCTGGTCAACTTTGAGAAAATGGTGAGTCACTGACCCAGAACCGTCCGGGGGGAATGAGGGGAAATTGGAACAATAATGGAACAGATGTGGGGGGAGAATTGGCGTTCTAATTCGATAGCACGGTGCGCTGAGGGAGCGCCGCACTGTGGAATGTTCAGTGCTGAGGGAGAGCCGCACTGTGGGAGGGTCAGTGCTGTGGGAGCTCCGCACTGTGGGAGGGTCAGTGCTGAGGGAGGGTCAGTGCTGAGGGAGGTTCAGTGCTGAGGGAGGGTCAGTGCTGAGCTAGCGCCACACTGAGGGAGGGACAGCGCTGAGGGAGTGCGCCGTGTGCTTTGAAACACTTTTGGAGGGGGGGTCCCTGAGGAGGCAGAAAGCGCTGGGGAGATCGTGACCGAGCCATTTATGGTGTTATAACGGTTTTACGTTTCTTGGATTAGCGAATGATGGCTCGGGTCGTCAACCTGGTTCGACGATGTCGGAGTAGTCCTTATGGTAAGTTCATCTTCGCAGCCGTCCCATTCCCCCCCCCCTTTCCCCCCGGGGTTCTCAATCCCCTCAGTGACCATGAATCTCTCTCTCTCTCTCTCTCGGACACACTCAACGACCCGGTCTCCCTACAGCTCTCCGTGGTGAAGCAAAGCACAGATTCACCCTCTTCCGAGCGAGGAAATTCCTCCTCATCTCCGTCTCAAACGGGCCACCCCCTCGCTCCGAGATCGCACCCTCTCATCCACGACCCTCCCCACTGGAACATAGAACATTACAGCGCAGTACAGGCCCTTCGGCCCTCGATGTTGCGCCGACCTGTGAAACCCCTCTAAAGCCCATCTACACTATTCCCTTATCGTCTATATGTCTATCCAATGACCATTTGAATGCGTTTAGTGTTGGCGAGTCCACTACTGTTCCAGGCAGGGCATTCCACACCCTTACTACTCTCTGAGTAAAGAACCTACCTCTGACATCTGTCCTATATCTATCTCCCCTCAATTTAAAGCTATGTCCCCTCGTGCTGGACATCACCATCCGAGGAAAAAGGCTCTCACTGTCCACCCTATCTAACCCTCTGATCATCTTGTATGCCTCTATTAAGTCACCTCTTAACCTTCTTTTCTCTGACGAAAACAGCCTCAAGTCCCTCAGCCTTTCCTCATAAGATCTTCCCTCCATGCCAGGCAACATCCTGGTAAATCTCCTCTGCACCCTTTCCAATGCTTCCACATCCTTCCTGTAACGAGGCGACCAGAACTGCACACAATACTCCAAATGCGGCCACACCAGAGTTTTGTACAACTGCAACATGACCTCATGGCTCCGGAAGTCAATCCCTCTACCAATAAAGGCCAACACACCGTACGCCTTCTTAACAACCCTCTCAACCTGGGTGGCAACTTTCAGGGATCTATGGACATGGACACCGAGATCTCTCTGCTCGTCCACACTACCAAGAATCTTACTATTAGCCCAGTACTCTGTCTTCCTGTTATTCCTTCCAAAATGAATCACCTC
>NW_024055876.1:0-29360 GCF_902713615.1 Scyliorhinus canicula | reverse complement strand
TGCGCAGAACATAGCCGTTCTGTTCAAAGACATCGTGCTAACCTACAGAAGGGTGGTGGGGGGCAGAGAAACGGGACATGTTAGACGGAGGTTAGTCGACACCTCGGCAGCCGCCTGCCACGGGATACCTGTGTGTCCCGGTGGCCTGGTCGCGCTGCTGACACGCGGGCAGCCTAACCCCTGGTCACTTTCTGCATCCAACGGCCAGTAAACTATGGCCTCCTCACGGGTGCGTCAGTGGCCTGTGTCCGGAAGCCACAGGGGAACCAGCGGCCGTGTCCTCGTCACCGGCACACCATGGCATGGTGGCAGACATTCTGTTACGGGGTTGGACGGCTCACTCTCTACCTAACCCCCCCCTCCGTCTCCCCCACTGCCCCCTCCGTCCCCCCCACTGCCCCCTCCGTCTCCCCCACTGCCTCCCCCGTCTCCCCCACTGCCCCCTCCGTCTCCCTCACTGCCTCCCCCGTCGCCCCCCACTGCCCCCTCCGTCTCCCCCACTGCCCCCTCCGTCTCCCCCACTGCCCCCTCCGTCTCCCCCCACTGCCCCCTCCGTCGCTCCCACTGCCTCCCCCGTCGCCCCCACTGCCCCCTCCGTCGCCCCCCACTGCCCCCTCCGTCGCCCCCCACTGCCTCCCCCGTCGCCCCCACTGCCCCCTCCGTCTCCCTCACTGCCTCCCCCGTCGCCCCCCACTGCCCCCTCGGTCTCCCCCACTGCCTCCCCCGTCTCCCCCACTGCCCCCTCCGTCTCCCCCACTGCCTCCCCCGTCTCCCCCACTGCCCCCTCCGTCTCCCTCACTGCCTCCCCCGTCGCCCCCCACTGCCCCCTCGGTCTCCCCCACTGCCTCCCCCGTCTCCCCCACTGCCCCCTCCGTCTCCCCCACTGCCCCCTCCGTCGCCCCCCGTTGCCTCCCCCGTCTCCCCCCACTGCCTCCCCCGTCACCCCCACTGCCTCCTCCGTCGCCCCCACTCCTCCCACTCTGGACCCCCTCCCGTTCTCAGGGATGCCTTCCCCGTTGTGGCGAGAATCGAGCGGTGCGCTGAACGGTGCACTGAACGGTGCGCTGACCTCCTCCAAGCTTGACGAACTTAAAAAGCAGGTGTGTTTCACGACGTGCAAACAGGGCGCCATGACGTCGGGACTTCGGCCCATCCGGGCCGGTGAATAGCGGGAGGGCTATCAGTGGCGATTCTGGTCGTGTCAGGGGCGGGAAGGAGGCATTTGTCGGGAATGGCGACTCCGACATTTTGCGGGGTTCGGAGAATAGCGGGAGGGCGTCGGAACAGCGTCGCCGTAAAAATTTCCGACGCCCGCTATTCTCCGAACCGTCGTGAGTCCGGAGAATCGCGCCCATCGATTCTCCTGAGCCTGAGGGATTGTGCGGCGCGGAGGGGCAGGAATCCGGACGGCCTGGTTCCCATCACGTGTAACAATTGCTGAATCTGGCGTGATGGTTAATCCAGCGGCTGCTGGAGGAAGGATTTGGCGTGAACGGGAGGGGGGCACTGCCGAGGGCCGGAGAGGGTCTGGAATGGAGGGAGGAAAGGCCGAGCAGTCCGGCCCATCCCCTCCATGGCAGGACGGTACCTACGCAACTGGTGCCATTGCCGTGACCACCTTGTTGCCCTCCACTCCGGGCACTGGTTGAGCCAAGGTTTCACAGCCGAATGGGTAGGTGCTGTCCCTCTCCCCGGCCACCACACCCAACCAGCGAGACCCACCGGGGGTAAGGCCCATAGCCGCACACACTGCCGCCTCCAGTGACAGCCTCCGTGTCATCAAACGGTGGCCATGGCAGCAGGGACGGTTCGAGGAGCTTGGGCACCGACAGGGCGGGGGCATGCTGAGGGTGGGGGGCACGGTACCAACCATTAAGCCCATGGCACCTGGATGTGCACGTGTGTACGCACCATGAAAACATTGTGCCCCCTCACCCCCTGCAGATCATAATGTCTGGGAACAATCCAGCGATGTTGGCCGACGTGGCGAGGCCGCTGGCCTAACTGCAGCTGTGTGGCAGCATCGGCGCATGCGGCTCTGAGAGAAGGTGTAGTCTGCAGCACAGGAGCAAGTCTCAGCGGGCAGGTGGCAGCCGCTCAGGCTGGTGGCTCACCCACAGGACAGGCTGAGGAGGGGGAGAAGGAATAAGACGAGGATGAGGAACAACACGATAAGGATGAGTGGGGGAGACGCAGACGGGGAGGTGCTAGTTGTGCCAAGGAGGAGCCTAATGAGGACCCACGTGTATCGGCGCCACATATCGTTCGATGTTCTCTTGGACCGAGCATTCAAGAGGATACTGAGGAAGAGCCGAGAAACTGTCGCTCACATCTGCCACACCTGGCACCGCGTGGGACTGGAGGGGCGACACCTGCTAGCGGTGGGTTTCAAGGTGACGATCGCCCTCAAATTCTACCCCACGGCATCTTTACAGTCACTGAGTGGGGACCTGTCGGTATCTCGCAGGCATGTGCCTAGGTGCATTCATGCCATCCACGGATTTCCTGCATGCCCTTGCGTACCAATACATGCAATTCCCTGTGGACCGCTCCCACCAGGATGCCCGGGCAGCGGGATTTGCTGCCATCGCAATGATGGCCATGCACAAGGGGTTCATCCTTTGTATGTACATTGCCCTATGGTCACCAGCGGATAACAGGCGAATGTTGATGAACAGGAAGGGGAACTACTCCATGAACGTTCACGTGGTCTGTGACCACCAGAAGAAATTCCTGTTTGTCTGTGCAGTGTGAATGACTCGTTCACCCTGGTACAGACATTGATCCACAGCATGTTCGGAGGATACTTCACCCCCCCCCCCCCCCCCCCCCCCCCCCCCGCCCTGCGGAGCTGGTTGCTGGGCGACAGGCGTTACCCATTGCGTTCGTGCCTGACGATGCATATATGCCACAAGGCGACGTGGAGAACCGCTACAATGAGGCCCATTGTGCAATCTGGGGTGTGGTCAGCAGGTGCCTCTGGAAGCTGAAGATGTGCTTCAGGTACCCTGTCCGCAGTGGAGGCCCCCAGTATCAGTCAAGGAGAGTCGGCAGCATCGTTGTCGTTTTGCATCATCCACAATATAGCCCAGCAGAGGGACAATGAGTTGGACAATGACAATGAGTACGAGGAGCAAGGGCAAGCCTCGTCAGGCCAGGAAGAGGAGGAGGAGAGGGACAATGTGGACATGGGCGGGAGGCTGGACTATGCCACCTGTTGGGCAGGCGAGCACGGGATGCTTTATCTCAAGTTTAACCAACTGGGAGTGGCGTTAATTGGCAGTGGCACGGACACAACAATAACGCACCGCCGACCACCCTCACCTCCCATTCAATGAAGAAACTCACCTCCCACACCACTGAATACACTCACTTCCCCACCAACGAAATCAAACACCTCCTCCGACCGAACCACACGCACGCACTCCATCCCTCCAGTATACTCCCACGAGCGGCACAACGAGCTGAGGTCGCTGAGTTGCCGGTCAGAGCGAGTCTTGTCCATGGGACAGTCCGTTCTGTGATGAGTTCCGAATTTCAAGTCATTAGACAAATGTCTGACTCACGCCCGCAGTTGGACCCTCCACCTGTCTTGTTCCTGCATGCCAGCTGGCCATTCCATCACATTGCCCTGTCTCTTCTCTGGGGACAGTGTGACGCAGAAGTTCGGGGGAGAGGGCGGGGGGTTGGGGACCTGCACAGTGCACCAACTGGTGTTCAGTCTTCCATTAACCATCAGCAACACTGGCGCTCACATACCGCCCCACTTCTGCACCCATAGACAGAGCACAGAGACAGTTTTCATCGGTGAAAACATGTTTTTAATGTGAAGAGGTCATACAGTCTGTGACCTAGACCCTAAAACTAAACTCTGCCACACACCCGTGCCAATCTAATTGGCGTCTATCTCTGTGGCCTTACTGGCCCTCGCACTGCGCCGAGGTGGTTCGCCAGATGGTACAGCAGAAGTGTAAGTGGACTGCTGTGACTCCTGCCTTGTGACTAGTGTCCCCGTTGGCGCACCTGACCTGGGGCGGTCCTGCCTAGTTGGGCCAGGCTACTCCCCGGGCGTCCTGGCTGGCGTGGTGTCAACCTGTTCTCCCTCCTGCCCACCAGATTCACCAGGGACTGGAAGTGGAGGGAGGGGGTGGTGTAGGGTTTAGTGGTGTTGTGGTGCTCCCGGACAACCCTGCAGGAGTCACGGGCAAGGCCCCAAGTAACTCCTTCTCCCTCGGCGTGCCCGATGCTTCCCGGGCTTCTCAATATGATGGCGGTACGAGCAGAGCCATCCATGAGACTCCCCCGACACAAGGCGCTCCCAGTCCTCGAGGCCCGCTCTGGTATCTACCAGGGACAGATAGTTAGCGCCATGCAGCTCATGGAGTGGCCCTTCCCTGACTGGGATTGTGCCTCCTCCCTCTGAGACTATGCCATCTCCCTCTGGGACTGTGACATCAGCCTCTCAGTCGGTTTGACATCGGCCAGCACCTGGGCAATGGCGATGATGCTCTCATCCATGGTTACGATCGCTCATCCCCAAGGGGTCTTGTACAGCCAGATTGGCAATGATTCCCTTCTCATTACACAGTACCCAGTCTAAGATGGCCTGCTCTCTAGTTGGTTCCTCCACGTATCGGTCAAGAAAACCATCCCTTATATACTCGAGGAATTCGTCCTCTGCGGCATTTTGGCTAATTTGATTTGCCCAATCTATGTGAACATTAAAATCAACCATGATCGTCGATGTATCCTTGTTAGATGCATCTCAGATTTCTTGTTTAATGACATTCCCAACCTCGTGTTTCTGCAAATGGTTTCTCATGGGTACGTACAAATGTACCTGCATTTGATGGGGTTTGTAGAAAATGTACTGAGCTGATTCCAAAAAGTAAAGGGTTTAGCTTATCAGAATAGATTGGAAAAGGTGGACACATGCACCTTTCGAGGAATGGGAGCTGATCTTACTCATATGCGTATGATTGGCGTATGCGTTTGAAGGGCAGCAGGGTAGCATGGTGGTTAGCATAAATGCTTCACAGCTCCAGGGTCCCAGGTTCGATTCCGGCTTGGGTCACTGTCTGTGAGGAGTCTGCACGTCCTCCCCCTGTGTGCGTGGGTTTCCTACGGGTGCTCCGGTTTCCTCCCACAGTCCAAAGATGTGCGGGTTCGGTGGATTGGCCATGCTAAATTGCCCGTAGTGTCCTAATAAAAGTAGGGTTAAGGGGGAGGTTGTTGGGTTACGGGTATAGGATGGATACGTGGGTTTGAGTAGGGTGATCATGGCTCGGCACAACATTGAGGGCCGAAGGGCCTGTTCTATGTTCTATGTTCTATTCTGAGGGAGATTGGCGGGTGGAGATTGTAGGATATTATCACGACGGAATGAAGTTTCAAATGGGACGGGAATGCAACCAATTATGTCTGAATGGACGTGTAGCGGTGGGGGGAGGGGAGGGGGGGTTGCCAACGTATCAATGGTGGAGTTTGAAAATTCCAGTGTGTAAATAGGATAATTGACAGTAAACTGAATAATCCCACTCTGGCGTGAAGAACGCTGGCCAGTCTATGCTGCATTTCTGATTGTGGCTGAGAGGTTTTACTTCAAAATCGGTACAATTAAGCACGGGCTACTAATGTTTGGTTGAAAATTACCATGCTCAGTCAATTCAACTTCGAGTTACCACGAATGAGCAATGATGTGGAATTGTCTTTCCAATTGAAAAGCAGAGTTAAATATAGTCCAGATCAAGAGGGAATTAACACAGCTGTCGTAATCTGATTTTTCAAATATTTAAAAGAAATGCTAATTATTATTGTAACTTCAATGCCCAGTGGAGGTTTTGCAGAATATAAAATAAAAGGGCTTTGAAAACATCTCCTCACCGATTAAGTCCGGCACATTTTCTACAGTACACAGAGATAGAACGCACCTCAAAACAATGCATAATCCCGTTCATATGGTCAACAAACATTTCTATTTGGTTATCGCCGTCGTTGGTGTTCCTGGTAAGTCAATAAAAACATTGAGATTGTGTGAATGTGTGTACCAGCTTGTATCTGGTTTCAGTCTGTTTAATACGCCACAATCTGTGTAATGTGTAACTTCCTGATCTAGTTCTGCCTAGTATATAAATACTGGTGATATCTTCCACATTGCCTGCATAGTTAGTAACCGGCACGAAAAAAACGAATCTGCCGCCAGAGTCTCGATCAATTATAAAGCGATGTGTTTACGTTGCACAGTGGATATTGTTGAGTCAGACATTAGTCTGAGTTAGGATGATAATATTGCCTTTTGACAGGCTATGTTAGATTGTCACTAACTTGAGCGGAGCTCCTGACCATCGTGATTATGTATGAATTGCGTTATCTGCATTTTGTCTGCAAGAAAACATATTTTCAAATCAGTATTTAATTAATTGAATCACACAATCTCCATTGAAATCCTGGGCACAGAATCTACAGACAAGAGGCTTTCGGTGATAATAAATGATACGGCCTGAATAAAACGACAGTTACTTTATTTAAACCGTTGCCTGCAATTGTCTCCCTCACAAGAGGAAAAGTTAATCCTCCAACTGGAACTTTCAAATGCCCATCAAAATCGTAAAAAACATAATGTAATATAGTCCTGATGCTGCAAAACTAGCCAGGAAACATCAAATGGCAGAATATCGCAACGAATCTCACAGCGTCTATGAAGAGAGAAAAGTCTTAACATCCCAGCTACATATTAGTGTCAGGATAAAAGATACATAGACATGTGATTGTAGTAATTCTGTTGAATGAAGGGGGAATCGGGTGCGGAATATAAGATCAGAGGGATATCGGGCGCAGAGCAGATGAACTGACAAATACGTATTGGAACAAAGGATAACGTTGGTGGTGATTATGACATTAAAGACATAAGCTTTGATCAAAGTAGAATAATGTGTTTATAGCAGCAAATGGGATTTCCCTGTCTGAAAGCAAAATATTAGAACATGATAGAGACTGGAACGAGGGGGAAATAAATCAAAATGGAGGATTGAATATATGGTCTGAAATTGTTGAACTCAATGTTGTGTCCCGAAAGCTGTAAACTGGCGACGCAGAAGCCGAGTGATGTTCTTGTCGTTAATGTTGGGCTGTATTGGAATACTGTAACATCGCCCAGGACAGCATTGCCAGCACCGAAGCAAGTGATATTTGATGCTCTCAAGATATTCTGCCAATCAGAAGTATCACCAGGCATTATTCAAAATTGCAATAGATACGGCGACAATCTGTTCAAATCTCCCCCATGGCATGAATCTTTCATGCGAGGAATAACTCGAGTCAGCCTTCACTGTGATCTCTGAGTGCGGTGGAAAACTCCTTGAAATCATTGTTTCAGATTGATTATAGGCGCCCGCGTTTTTCCCATTTCTGACATGCCTGTCTGTAATCGGTACGAAAGGGCAGGACATTCTCTGTCGGTGGAATATATTATGTAATATGTCTCCAAAGTCTAATTGGTTGCAAATATTCTTTTTTATTTGAATTGTACCCACAAAGAGCTGGTGGTTAAGAAATTAATTTCTGTTAACATTCGCTGAATAATGTAATCTTATGTCGATCCTTTGAATCCTTACTCATTCTTTTGCAAAGTGAACTATCTTTAAAGATGTTGTACTGCTGGTGAATACCCTGGCCAGAATTATCTTCACAAACTGCGACTTCTACTCACTTGAGTTTCATTCTTTGTTGTTACCAAGCATGGATATTACGTTATCAGTTTTAGCTATCGCATTAAAGTAACGTATTACATAGCTCACTTAGAGTCTCTACATCAGACCTCTGCAGCATCCGCTACCCCCAGCTCTGTGAGTTATGTCCCTGCAAGGGGGTACACAGAGCTGAGGAACATATATATTGGTCTGTTAACATACAGACATTTGTCCGGGACACGAAATAATCACAATAAACACAAGTCTGGAATGAAATAAAAATGTTCAAATTCATCCATAAATAGCCAGTTTCGATGTATATTTTCTCATCATCCTGTTTTATATCATATCCCTCCACTCTCCACTCGGACAGAGATCAAACTTTCCCTGTTTACGTTCGCTTGTACACGACTCTTCACAGCTCATTTGAGTATCTAATCTAGAATGTTCACCTTCCATATTTCACGCAGTGATATAAGGATGACATCCTAATGCTGACCCTGACCCACTGGTGCCATTCTGGAGTTGCCATGATTCAGCCGAGACACTAAACCAATGCCTCATGTATCTGCTGGATGGATGTAAAATATCCAGTGTCCCCGTTCATAGAGTTAGTGCAGAAGGAGGCCACTCGGCCCATCGAGTCCGCACCGGCTCCTGGAAAGAGCACCCCACTCAATGCCAACACCTCCACCCTATTCCCATAACCCAGTAATCCCTCCCAACACGATGGGCAATTTTGGACACTACGGCCAATTTAGCCTGGCCAATCCACCTAACCTGCACATCTTTGGACTGTGGGAGGAAACCGGATGACCCGGAGGAAACCCACGCACACACGGGGAGGATGTGCAGACTCCGCACAGACAGTGACCCAAGCCGGAATCGAACCTGGGACCCTGGAGCTGTGAAGCTATTGTGCTATCTTCGAAAGAAGAGAAGCAGAGTTATCCCCGGGTCCTCGCCGATATTTATTGATCTCCATCCTCAGAATGGAAACTGATTATTTGACTATTATCACATTGTCGTTGGTGTCAGTGTACTGAGATGAATTTGCAGAGCGCAGCGAGAGTCATCCCGTGGAGCAGGTGTATTTATTGCCACCTTACAATGCCAGGGCAGAGCGGGGGCGGGAGAACCGGTCACGGAGATACCTATTGTGGAGCGAATAGATGGAGACCCGGTAACAGGCCATTAATTTCCGTGTAAAGTACGGGGGGAACGCCCAGAGGAGGTCAAGGATAGTTTGAAAATAAAACGATTGTTGTTATCGCAGGAATATCGTGAGTTAAATTGCTGATGAAGAACTTTGCTGAGAGACAGGCCCGGAATTATGGTGAGCTTTTTCTGTTATTGTACTTAAGTTAATTATTCATGTTTCTGGCATTATTGCTTCCATATGTCAGTCTATTTATTTGAAAACATGTTTTAATATGGCTGCGGTTTATTAGTATTGACCAATAAATGAATAACCTTTATCGTCCTAACTTACGATTCGTAAAATTTATGCATTTCGGAAAGTCTATTAATAATGTTATGGTTTCTTGTAATTTGGGGATTTATTACTCCTTGGAAGGCAGTGAAGAAGAAAAGACGAAACGTTTGTTATTAGCATTGTTTATGAGATAAAGTGAAATGAACGGTTGTTAGTCGAGGTGGTACCTGGAGGATGGTTGACAGTCACGTTGGGACACAGTGTTTTCCCAGAAAAGAGAGAGTTCACACAAACAATTCAATAGCTCATTGAATAACGCAAAAGACATGAATTAAGTTGGATAAGAAAAGATAGGCTGATTGCAGAGGTGGAAGGATAAAACGACAATCAGGCCGAATATGGACGTTTCAGAGAAGTTAAAAAGACAAAACGCCAGAGGGTGATGAATCTGTCGAAAACTTTGCCGCAGAAGACTGCGGGGGGCAAATCAGCGAGTGTCTTTAAGAGATAGGTTCTTGATTAACAATGGATCAAGGGTGATGAGGAGATCGCTGAAGAATGGAGATTAGATATATCAGCCATGGTTGAATGGCGGAGAATACTCGATGGGCCAAGTGGCCTAATTCTGCTCATAAGAACAAGAGAACAAAAGAACATAAGAACAAGGAGCAGGAGTAGGCCATCTGGCCCCTCGAGCCTGCTCCGCCATTCAATTAGATCATGGCTGATCTTTTGTGGACTCAGCTCCACTTTCCGGCAGAGACACCATAACCCTTAATCCCTTTTTTCTTCAAAAAACTATCTATCTTTACCTTAAAAACATTTAATGAAGGAGCCTCAACTGCTTCACTGGGCAAGGAATTCCATAGATTCACAACCCTTTGGGTGAAGAATTTCCTCCTGCACTCAGTCTTAAATCTGCTTCCCCTTATTTTGAGGCTATGTCCCCTAGTTCTGCTTTCACCCGCCAGTGGAAACAACCTGCCCGCATCTATCCTATCTATTCCCTTCATAATGTTTAATGTTTTTATAAGATCCCTCCTCATCCTTCTAAATTCCAACGAGTACACTGCCAGCCTACTCAACCTCTCCTCGTAATCCAACCCCTTCAGGTCTGGGATTAACCTCGTGAATCTCCTCTGCACACCCTCCAGTGCCAGTACGTCCTTTCTCAAGTAAGGAGACCAAAACTGAACACAATACTCCAGGTGTGGCCTCACTAACACCTTATACAATTGCAGCATAACCTCCCTAGTCTTAAACTCCATCCCTCTAGCAATGATGGACAAAATTCCATTTGCCTTCTTAATCACCTGTTGCACCTGTAAACCAACTTTCCGTGACTCCTGCACTAGCACACCCAGGTCTATCTGCACAGCAGCATGCTTTAATATTTTATTGTTTAAATAATAATCCC
Source organism: Scyliorhinus canicula (assembly GCF_902713615.1). Classification (NCBI taxonomy): domain Eukaryota; kingdom Metazoa; phylum Chordata; class Chondrichthyes; order Carcharhiniformes; family Scyliorhinidae; genus Scyliorhinus; species Scyliorhinus canicula. The sequence continues at coordinate 18,820 of NW_024055876.1, read as the reverse complement.
CTTAGCTGTTATTCCTGCCAAAATGGATAACCTCTCATTTGTCAACATTGTACTCCATTTGCCAGACCCTAGGCCATTCACTTAACCTATCCAAATCCCTCTGCAGACTTCCAGTATCCTCTGCACTTTTCGCTTTACCACTCATCTTAGTGTCATCTGCAAACTTGGACACATTGCCCTTGGTCCCCAACTCTAAATCATCTATGTAAATTGTGAACAATTGTGGGCCCAACACGGATCGCCAACCAGAGAAGCACCCATTAATCCCTACTCTTTGCTTTCTATTAATTAACCAATCCTCTATCCATGCTACTACTCTAACCTTAATGCCATGCATCTTTATCTTATGCAGCAGCCTTTTGTGTGGCACCTTGTCAAAAGCTTTCTGGAAATCTAGATATACCACATCCATTGGCTCCCCGTTATCTACTGCACTGGTAATGTCCTCAAAACATTCCACTAAATTAGTTAGGCACGACCTTCCCTTTATGAACCCATGCTGCGTCTGCCCAATGGGCCAATTTCTATCCAGATGCCTCGCTATTTCTTCCTTGATGATAGATTCCAGCATCTTCTCTACTACCGCCGTTAAGCTCACTGGCCTATAATTTCCTGCTCTCTGCCTACCTCCTTTTTTAAACAGTGGTGTCACGTTTGCTAATTTCCAATCCACCGGGACCACCCCAGAGTCCAGTGAATTTTGGTAAATCATCACTATTGCATCTGCAAATTCCCTTGCCATCTCTTTTAGCACTCTGGGATACATTCCATCAGAGCCAGGAGACTTGTCTACCTTTAGACCCATTATCTTGCCCATCACTACCTCCTTAGCGATAACAATCCTCTCAAGGTCATCACCTGTCATAACCTCATTTCTATCAGTCACTGGCATGTTATTTGATTCTTCCACTGTGCAGACCGACCCAATAAACCTGTTCAGTTCCTCAGCCATTTCCTCATCTCCCATTTTTAAAACTCCCTTCTCATCCTCTAAAGGACCAATATTTATCTCAGCCATTCTTTTATGATTTATATATTTGTAACAACTTTTGCTGTCTGTTTTTATATTCTGAGCAACTTTACCCTATCTTTCTCTTCTTCATAGCTTTTTTAGTAGCTTCCTGTTGCCCCCGAAAGATTTCCCAGTCCACTAATCTCCCAGCAATCTTTGCCACTTTATATGCTTTTTCCTTCAATTTGAAACTCTCCCTTATTTCCTTAGATATTCACGGTCGATTTTCCCTTTCTTCCGTCCTTCCTTTTTGTTGGTATAAACCTTTGCTGAGCACTGTGAAAAATAGCTTGGAAGGTTCTCCACTGTTCCTCAACTGTTCCACCATAAAGTCTTTGCTCCCAGTCTACCTTAGCTAGTTCTTCTCTCATCCCATTGTAATCTTATGGTCTTAAATACGAAAGTCAGCGAGATAGTATGGGGATTAGAAAATATCAGCCATGGTTGAATGGCGAGAATACTCGATGGGCCAAGTGGCCCAATTCTGCTCATATATCTTATGGTCAGAAATACGAAAGTCAGCGAGATAGCATGATAAAATAAAAACTGCGAAATAAAAGGGATGTCTATGTATTAGATTGGCATCGAAATCGTAAACGGTGGAATCGGAAGTAAGAGGGGAAACTATGTTTTATACTTGGAGATAGACGACAGAGTTACCGTCAATGGATATTAATCATTTCCTTTTACCAAGTAAGAAGATGACTCCCAAGTAACTGGTACATAACAATCAATCTGCTTACATGGTTCCAGTGTTACCAGGTTCACATTTTATCTGTGAGTCCCGCTCTCCCCACCACTTTCCCCCTTTTCTCAGTTGGAGAAAGCTGTTTCCATTTACCTTCTCAATGCAAACTGGACGTTTACAACACGCGGTGTCTTAATCAGGCCGCACGAACACCATGAAAGAATATATAAAATAGATATTATGTAATTACTATGTTCTGTTTCCTTCTCTCCACAGTTAATTTAATGACGATACTGGTCCTTCTCCGGGGAAAGTGCGGCCTCTCCAGCTGCAGCACTCGCTACCTGTTGGCTATGGCATCCGGGGATCTGATGTTCATTATCATTGAGATCGGATTGTGGCAGTTACGTTTCCATTATTATCCACAGTCTTTCCTGATATTGACCCCTGTGTGTAGTGTTGTCCATGCCCTTCGAGAAGCAGCCGTAGACCTTTCTGTCTGGTTCACTGTCATGTTCACCTTTGATCGATTTGTCGCCATTTGTTCCCATAAGCTGAAAGCTACTTATTGCACCAATAAAACTGCTGTTACAGTTCTTGCAACAACCACCATTCTTTTCTGTTTAAAAAACGTTCCCGTGTACTTTCAATTTAAACATGTGAAAATAATCGACAATGTGCCATGGGGCTGTTCTCTTAAGTACGGCTATTTCACTGACACTAGATGGCGGAGCTTTGCTGTATTATCAATGGCGTTGACCCCAATGATCCCAATTGCGTTAATTCTGATCCTCAACGCTCTGATATTCAGGCGCATCTTAATGGTCAGCCGAGCTCGTAACTCATTCAAGGGTCAGAAAAAAGGAGATAAAGAGAGTGACCCTGAGATCGAGAGCAGAAAAACAACTGTTATTTTACTCTTCTCCATATCCATGAGCTTCATAATACTGTGGTCACCATACGTTTTACATTTGCTGAAAGTGTTAAAAACCCTTTTAGACGGAAGTGAATATCATACCTTTCGGTCAGTTGCATTTTTGCTGCGGAATTTAAGCTGCTGCACCAACACTTTTATTTATGTGGTGACTCAGCCGAAGTTCAGAGAAGAGTTGAAGAGAATGCTGAAATACCCGTTTCCGTCAATTGCTTCATACATTGATTAAAATAACACTTTCTATGTTCCTCCTGCAGACTGTGGGAGGAAAGGGTCACCTCTAGTGTCCCTGCTGACTACATCTGCGGGAAGTGCACCAAACTCCAGCTCCTCGAGAGCCGCGTTAGGGACCTGGAGCTGGAGCTGGATGAACTTCGGATCATTCGGGAGGCAGAGGTGGTTATTGAGAGGAGTTATAGGGGGGTAGTCACACCTCAGGTAAAAGAAGAAGGTAGATGGGTTACCGTCAGGGGAGGGAGAGGGAACCGGCAGACAGTGCAGAGATCCCCTGTGGTTGTTCCCCTCTATAACAAGTATACCGTTTTGGATACCGTTGCGGGGGACGACTTACCAGGGGGAAGCAATGGGGCACAGGTCTCTGGCACAGAGTCTGTCCCTGTTGCTCAGAAGGGAAGGGAGAAGAGGGACAGAGCACGTCATTGGGGACTCCATAGTTAGAGGAACAGACAGGAGGTTCTGTGGGAACGAAAGAGACTCACGGTTGGTGTGTTGCCTCCCATGTGCCAGGGTTCGTGATGTCTCTGATCGTGTTTTTGGTATCCTAAAGGGGGAGGGGGAGCAGCCCCAAGTCGTGGTCCACATAGGTACCAACGACATAGGTAGGAAGAGAGATGGGGATTTCAGACAGAAATTCAGGGAGCTAGGGTGGAAGCTGAGAGCTAGAACAAACAGAGTTGTTATCTCTGGGTTGTTACCCGTGCCACGTGCTAGCGAAGTGAGAAATAAGGAGAGAGAAGAGTTGAACACGTGGCTACAGTGGTGGTGCAGGAGGGAGGGTTTTGGTTTCCTGGATAATTGGGGCTCATTCTGGGGTAGGTGGGACCTCTACAAACAGGATGGTCTTCACCTGAACCAGAGGGGTACGAATATCCTGGGGGGAAGATTTGCTAGTGCTCTTCGGGGGGGAGGGGTTTAAAATAATTCAGCAGGGGGATGGGAACCTAAATTGTAGTCCTAGTGTACAGGATGTTGAGAGTAGTGAGGTCAGGGATAGGGTTAAAAGTTCAAAAGAAGGCACCGGCAAGCAAGACGCTGGTTTGAAGTGTGTCTACTTCAACGCCAGGAGCATCCGGAATAAGGTGGGTGAGCTTGCAGCATGGGTTGGTACCTGGGATCTCGATGTTGTGGCGATTTCGGAGACATGGGTAGAGGAGGGACAGGAATGGTTGTTGCAGGTTCCAGGATTTAGATGTTTCTGTAAGAACAGAGAAGATGGTAAAAGAGGGGGGTGTGTGGCATTGTTAATCAAGGAAAATATTACGGCGGTAGAAAGGACGTTTGAGGACTCGTCAACTGAGGTAGTATGGGCCGAGGTTAGGAACAGGAGCGGAGAGGTCACCCTGTTGGGAGTTGTCTATAGACCTCCGAATAGTTCCAGAGATGTAGAGGAAAGGATTGCAAAGGTGATTCTCGACAGGGGCGAGAGTAACAGGGTAGTTGTTATGGGGGACTTTAACTTTCCAAATATTGACTGGAAATACTATAGTTCAAGTACTATAGATGGGTCAGTTTTTGTGCAGTGTGTGCAGGAGGGTTTTCTGACACAGTATGTAGACAAGCCAACAAGGGGCGAGGCCACATTGGATTTGGTACTGGGTAATGAACCCGGTCAGGTGTTAGATTTAGATGTAGGTGAACACTTTGGTGATAGTGATCACAACTCGTTTATGTTTACTTTAGCAATGGGCAGGGATAGGTATATACCGCAAGGCAAGAATTATAGCTGGGGGAATGGCAATTATGATGCTATTCGGCAAGATTTAGGATGTATAGGATGGGGAAGGAAACTGCAGGGGATGGGTACAATCGAAATGTGGAGCTCTTTCAAGGAACAGCTACTGCGTGTCCTTGATAAGTATGTACCTGTCAGGCAGGGAGGAAGTTGTCGAGCAAGGGAACCGTGGTTTACTCAGGAAGTTGAAGCACTTGTCAAGAGGAAGAAGAAGGCTTATGTTAGGATGAGACATGAATGCTCAGTTTGGGCACTTCAGAGTTACAAGTTAGCCAGGAAGGACCTAAAGGGAGAATTAAGAAGAGCGAGGAGAGGACACGAAAAGTCGTTGGCGGATAGGATCAAGGAAAATCCTAAGGCTTTCTATAGGTATATCAGGAACAAAAGAATGACTAGAGTAAGATGAGGGCCAATCAAGGATAGTAGTGGAAAGTTGTGTGTGGAATCAGAGGAGATAGGGGAAGCATTAAATGGATATTTTTCGTCAGTGTTTACACTGGAGAAAGACAATGTTGTCGAGGAGAACACTCAGGTTCAGTCGACCAGGCTAGATGGAATTGAGGTTCAAAAGGAGGAGGTGTTAGCAATTTTAGAAAATTTCAAAATAGATAAGTCCCCTGGGCCAGATGGGATTTATCCTAGGATTCTCTGGGAAGGCAGGGAGGAGATTGCAGAGCCTTTGTCCTTGATCTTTATGTCGTCTTTGTCGACAGGAATAGTGCCGGAAGACTGGAGGATAGCAATTGTTGTCCCCTTGTTCAAGAAGGGGAGTAGAGACAACCCTGGTAAGTATAGACCTGTGAGCCTTACTTCGGTTGTGGGTAAAATGTTGGAAAAGGTTATAAGAGATAGGGTTTATAATCATCTTGAAAAGAACAAGTTGATTAGCGATACTCAACACGGTTTTGTGAATGGTAGGTCATGTCTCACAAACCTTATTGAGTTTTTTGAGAAGGTGACCAAACAGGTAGATCAGGGTAAAGCTGTTGATGTGGTGTACATGGATTTCAGTAAGGCGTTTGATAAGGTTCCCCGCGGTAGGCTATTGCACAAAATAAGGAAGTATGGAATTGAAGGTGATTTGGCGGTTTGGATCAGTAATTGGCTAGATGAAAGAAGACAGAGGGTGGTTGTTGATGGCAAATGTTCATCCTGGAGTTCAGTTACTAGTGGTGTACCGCAAGGATCTGTTTTGGGGCCACTGCTGCTTGTCATTTGTATAAATGACCTGGAAGAGGGTGTAGAAGGATGGGTTAGTAAATTTGCAGATGACACGAAGGTCGGTGGAGTTGTGGATAGTGCTGAAGGATGTTATAGGATACAGAGGGACATAGATAAGCTGCAGAGCTGGGCTGAGAGTTGGCAGATGGAGTTTAATGCGGAAAAGTGTGAGGTGGTTCACTTTGGAAGGAGTAACAGGAATGCAGAGTACTGGGCTAATGGCAAGATTCTTGGTAGTGTAGATGAACAGAGAGATCTCGGCATCCAGGTACATAAATCCCTGAAAGTTGCCACCCAGGTTAATTGGGCTGTTAAGAAGGCATATGGTGTGCTAGCCTTTATAAGCAGGGGGATTGAGTTTCTGAACCAAAAAGTCATGCTGCAGCTGTACATAACTCTGGTGCGGCCACACCTGGAGTACTGCGTGCAGTTCTGGTCACCACATTATAGGAAGGATGTGGAAGCTTTGGAAAGGGTTCAGAGGAGATTTACTAGGATGTTGCCTGGTATGGAGGGAAGGTCTTACGAGGAAAGGCTCAGGGACTTGAGGTTGTTTTCGTTAGAGAGGAGAAGGCTGAGAGGTGACTTAATAGAGACATATAAGATAGTAAGAGGGTTAGATAGGGTGGACAGTGAGAGTCTTTTCCTCGGATGGTGATGACCAACACGAGGGGACATAGCTTTAAATTGAGGGGTGATAGATATAGGACAGATGTCAGAGGCAGTTTCTTTACTCAGAGAGTAGTAGGGGTGTGGAACGCCCTGCCTGCAATAGCAGTAGACTCGCCAACTTTAAGGGCATTTAAGTGGTCACTGGATAGACATATGGATGAAAATGGAATAGTGTAGGTCACATAGGCTTCAGATGGTTTCACAGGTCGGCGCAACATCGAGGACCGAAGGGCCCGTACTGCGCTGTAGTGTTCTATGTTCTATGTTCTATGTGTCTTTCCACTACCCTGTTGTACACGGATTAGTTACCTCTCCAGAGTTGGATGTTTCTAACCCTGTCCATTTGGGGTTGGGTTAGTTCCCTTGACAGTTTTGATTGTGTCTTTCCCCTGTCCAGTTGCGAATGGGTCAGTTCCCTGTCGAGATTTGAGTGTGTCTTTCCACTGTGCTGTTGTGAATGAGCCCATTCCCACTCCAGATTGAAGTGTGTATTTCCACTACCCAGTTGTGAACGTGGCAATTTCCTCTCCAGATTTGAGTGAGCATTACCACTGTCCAGTTTTGAATGTGACAGTTCCCGATCAAGATTTGAGTTTATGTTTCACTAGTCCACTTGAGGGAGTTTTTCCTCTATCCTGGTGTAAATGGGTCAGATCCCTCTTCCCAGTGTGTCTTCCCACTGTCCTGTTGTGAATGTGTCTGTACCCTCTCCAGATTGGAGTGTGTTTTCCCACTGTCCTGTTGTGAATGAGTATGTTCCCTCTCCAGAGTGGAGTGTGCCTTCCCACTGTCCTGTTGTGATTGAGTCTGTTCCCTCTCCAGATTGGAGTGTGCCTTTCCATTGTCGAGTTGTGAATGAGTCTGTTCCCTCTCCAGATTGGAGTGTGTTTTCCCACTGTCCTGTTGTGAATGAGTCTGTTCCCTCTCCAGATTGGAGTGTGCCTTTCCATTGTCCTGTTGTGAATGAGTCTGTTCCCTCTCCAGATTGGAGTGTGCCTTTCCATTGTCAAGTTGTGAATGGGTTGTTTCCCTCTTTCATATTGGAGTTTGCCTATCCACTGTCCAGAGGTCTGTTCCCTATCCATTTTGAGAGTACTTTCCCCGTCCAGTTGTGAATGGGTCAGTTCTCTCTCCAGATTGGAGTGAGTCTTTCCCCTCTCCAGTGTGAATGGGTCAGTTAACTCTCGAGATTTGAATGTTTTTTTGCCTGCCCTGTTGTGGTTGGGTCAGTTTCCCTGGCAGATTTGAGTGTGACTTTCCGCTGTCAACAGTGAATGGGTCTGTTCCCAGTCCAGGGGTTAGTGCGCCTTTCACATGTCCAGTGTTGGATGGGTCATTTCCCACAACATACATTATTGTGTCTTTCCCCTGTTGTGCGCTGAACTGTCAATTCTCTTTGCAGATTTGACTGTGTCTTCCCTCTGTCCAGTTATGAATGGTCAATTCACTGTCCATTTGTGAATGTGTGAGGTCCCATCCCAGGTGTGAGTGAGCCTTACCCTTGTCCAGTTGTGAATTTGTTCGTTCCCTCTCCAGATTTGTGTTGTCTCTTCCATGTCCAGGTTTGATACAGTCAGATCTCTGACGAGATTTGAATGTGTCTTTCCCCTGTCCAGATATGAATGGCCTGTTCCCTTTCCAGTATGAGGACGTATTTCCCCTCTGCAGTTGTGAATGGGTCAGTTCACAACTGACCCCTAAGGGGGCCTCACGGTAGCATGGTGGTTAGCATCAATGCTTCACAGCTCCAGGGTCCCAGGTTCGATTCCCGGCTGGGTCACTGTCTGTGTGGAGTCTGCACGTCCTCCCCGTGTGTGCGTGGGTTTCCTCCGGGTGCTCCGGTTTCCTCCCACAGTCCAAAGATGTGCGGGTTAGGTGGATTGGCCATGCTAAATTGCCCGTAGTGTAAGGTTGATGGGGGGATTGTTGGGTTACGGGTATATGGGTTACGTGGGTTTAAGTAGGGTGATCATTGCTCGGCACAACATCGAGGGCCGAAGGGCCTGTTCTGTGCTGTACTGTTCTATTCTCTATAATAGTTCCCTGTTCAGTTTGATGGATTATTTTCCCCACCCAGTTGTGAATGGGTCAGATCCTCCCCAGATGTGTGTGCATTTCCCCTGTCCAGTTATCAATGGAGCGTCCCTTGTCCAGATTTGAGTGTGCCTTTCCCCTGTCCACTTGCGGGAGTTTTTCCACTATTCTGTTGTGAATGGGTCAGATCCCTCTTCCAGGCTTGAGTGTGTCTTTCCACTGTCCAGTTATGAATGTGCCAGTTCCTTGTCTACATTTGAGTGTTTTTTTCTTGTCGAGTTGTGAATCGGTCAGTTCCCTCATCCAGACCTGAGAGTATATTTCCACTGTCCAGTGAGGAACGAGTCAGTTCCCCTTCCAGATTTGAGTCTGTTTTATTCCTCTCCAGTTGTGAATGTGTCAGCTCCCTGTCAAGATTGCAGTATGCCTTTCAACTGTCGAGTTGTGAATGAGTAAGTTCCCTCTTCCAGATTTGAGTTTGCCTTTGCCCTGTCCAGAGATGAATGGTCAGTTCCACGTCCATTTTGAGAGAGTTTTTCCCCTGTCCAGTTGTGAATGGGTCAGATCCCACTCCATATTTAAATATGCGCTTCCCCTATCCAGTTGCGAATGGGATAGTTAAATCGCTGGACTTGAATGTTATTTTCCCCTGTCCAGTTGAGTTTGGGTCAGTGTCCTTAGCAGATTTGGATGTGACTTTCCCCTGTCCAGTGGTGAATGGGCCTGTTCACAGTCCAGATGTGAGTGTGTCTTTCACCTGTCCAGTGGTGGATGGGCCTGTTCCCAGTCCAGATGTGAGTGCGCCTTTCACCTGTCCAGTGGTGGATGGGTCAGTTCCCTCTCCAGCTTTCGGGGTATTACCCCTGTCCAATTGTGAGTGGGTCAGTTCCCTCTTCCAGAATTGAGTGTGTCTGTCTCCTGATCAATTATGAATGGATCATGAACAGTTGTTAATGGGTTGTGTCTGTCGTCCAGATTGAGTGTGCCTATCGCATGTCCACTTGTGGTGATGTCAGTTCCCTGCCCAGATGGTGTTTCCCTTTCCACTGTTCAGTTGTGAAAGTTTACTTCCCTGTGTGGATTTGAGTGTGTTCTTTCCCTGTCCAGTAATGAATAGTCAGTTACTGTGGAGTTTGCACATCCTACCCGTGTTTGTGTGGGTTTCGTCCCCACAACCCACTAATGTGCAAGCTCGGTGGATTGGCCATGCTAAATTGCCCCTTAATGGGAAAAATGAATTGGGTACTCTAAATTTAAAAAAAGAGTAGAATAGTCAGTTCCCTGTCCAGTTTGAAGAATTCTTTCCCCCACCCAGTTGTGAATGGGTCAAATTTCTCGCTTCATTCTCTCTGTCTTTTCCTCTCCCTCTCTCTAATCTCCCTCACCGCCCCCCTCCCAACATTCTTTCTGTACTTCGCTCTCTCTCTCTTTCCCTCTCCCCAGTACCCCAGTAATTGGGAAGGAGAGAGAGAGAGAGGGTCAGGCACAGGAATCCAACAACCACAGCAAACTGAATTCAAATGCCCCCTGTGGATTTAATTTCACCCTCATATTTACGTCGGCCTAAAATACAGGCTTCATTCCAGCATTTACCTGCTTCAAGTTAAGGGACTTTTATTTCGAGCCATCGAGATTACTTCATAGTCGATGCGTTTGTTTTGAAAGTGACTCCACTATTTTAAAAATATTTTTTGAACAAATTTAGAATACCCAATTTATTTTTTCCAATTAAGAGGCAATTTAGCGTGGTAAATTCACCTGCCCTGCACATCTTTGGGTTGTGGGGGCGAAACCCACACAAACACGGGGACAATGGATAAACTCCACACGGACAGTGACCTCGAGCCGGGATCGAACCTGGGACCTCGGTGCTGTGAAGCTGCAGCGTTAACTCACTGTGCCACCTTGCTGCCCTAAAGTGACCCCAATATTGTTAAATTTATGAATTCTGCTGGCAACTTGTGCACAGGGAGATCCCAAAAACACTTTCAAAATTGAGTTCAGAGTTTCTGATCTGAGATTTCCATCTCTCTCTCTCTTTCTCTGTTTCTGCACCATTGTTGCATTGTGCACATTGACGGCAGTATAGATTGCACAGTAAGATCCCACAAGCAGCAGTGTGATCATGGCTGAATATCCCCTCAGTCCCCTGTGAAAACGGTTCAACTCACTCAGTCCCAACACTTTAAAATTTGAGATCTTTGAACCCACTTTGCAGTCCATGTGCTATTTTATTTTTAAAAGTTGTGATCACAATTGATTTGTGGGCAAAAGCCGCAGTCCTGTGCATGAACAGCAAGATCCTACAGCAACAGCAATGTCAACCTAACCAGGTGGGAGGCTGTCTCCCCCCCCCCCCCCCCACCACTCACTCCTGCTTCTAGCCCCATTCCCCCTGGATCTAAACCCCTTCCTCCCCCATCATCCTGTGCATGAACAGCAAGATCCCACAACAGCAGCAATGTCAACCTAACCAGGTCGGGTGCTGTCTCCCCTCCCCCCACTCACTCCTGCTTCTAGCCCCATTCCCCCGGATCTAAACCCCTTCCTCCCCCATCATCCTGTGTGTGTGGATTGGACCAAGTCTGAAGAACTCCCTTCAATTCTCTGACAGCGTTAAACTGCCTCTCAAAACAAAGAAAAACCTTTTTAAAACAAAGTCCATTGATACACAGAAAGATCCCAGAAGCTGCAGTCAGCAGTGTTGAGTGTCGTTTAAAATAGCTAACAGGTTTTACGGAGAGTGACCGCGGCTCAGGCATTGAAATCCAACCCCCCCCCCCTTTCGGGACACCCAGATTTAAAATAACCCCTGTTAGTTTGGATTCAGAAACAAAATTTGAGAGCTTCACATTACAGATTTTAATTCACTCTTTGTCACCCACCAAAGGTTTAATGTGTTTGTGTCTGAGTGCAAGGCCGGGGTGGCAATAAAGAGACAACTCGCGTGAGTGTGGCCTTTGGAGTAGGCCTCAGTCCACCCACTTGTCCTCTGGAGAAAATCCCTTGTCCAAAGATTTCTTGTCACATTGCAGTCTTCAAAATTCAAATTCCTGGGGAAAAGAGGGTGCAAATGAACTAATACACAGGAAAATGTTTAAACTAGAAACACAGCAAGAGGCCAAATTCTCTCTCTGTTACACAGACTCTCAGCAACATCCATCTAGAAATATCTCAGTTATTAACCGCAGAATAATAAAGATTGAGAGGCAGTTCCCGCTTCCCTGGTGTTTCTCCGTCTCTCTCTTCTCCCCTCCCCCGATCTCATTCTCATTGACCCTCACATATGTGCATTAAATCAGGGTAATAAGCAGACACACACTCGCCCTGGGTGAAGCCTATGGAATAGGCCTCAGTCCATCCATCCAACCTCTGAAGAAAATCCCTGGTCCCAGGATTCCTGTTCACATTGCAGTCTTTCAAAATTCAAATTCCTGGGGAAAAGAGGAAGAAAGTTAAGTGAAAGACAGGAAAAGTTTGAAACTATTTGATATAGCGAGAGCCCAGGATCCACTTTTCAGTAACACAAAATCAGCAACATCCAAATACAAAAATGTCACAGCTTTCAACCAGAGACTAAAAAGGATTGAGAGACAGTTCCCCCTTCCCTTGTGTTTCTCTCTGTCTCTCCATCCCTAACTCATTTATATTTCTGTCTTCCTCCTCCCTCTCTCTCTCTTTATCCCTCAGGTATTAAAATTAAACCTCTGTCAGGTTAATAACCAGACACAACTCACCCCGGGTGAAGCCTGTGGAACAGGCCTCAACCAGCGCTCTGGATGAATTCTCACTCCCTCGTCATCCCCACCAAATCCTCCTCTTTGTATTCCCGACTACCTTAACGTTCTCCAAATAAAAATCCCTTGGGAGAAAACGAGATAAAATTGGTTAAAAAGACAATAAGAGTGACATTTTCAAACCTACACAAAACAGCACAACAGGAGTCCAGCATTTCCACTCTCCTGTCAATCTCTCAGCAACATACCAACACACACAATTCACAGGTGAAAAACAAACAGATTGACACACTCAGCAACACACACAGACACACACTGAACAAGAGGAGCAATGTTTTTAGTGTAGTGGGAGGATTGGTTTGGGAACTGAAGTCCCCCAGACTCAGATTTACCCTCAGTGAGCTGTGAGCAAACTCCAGCCCTAGTCTCGGCTATGTGTGGAATGTCTACCTCTGAGGATTGCTCAATATTGACATGTAAATGACGAGGGCGAGGAATGGTTGTTGCAGGTTCCAGGGTTTAGATATTTCAGTAAGCTCAGGGAAGGTGGTAAGAGAGGGGGAGGGGTGGCATTGTTAGTCAAGGACAGTATTGCGGTGGCTGAGAGGACATTTGATGAGGACTCGAATACTGAGGTAGTATGGGCTGAGTTAAGAAACAGAAAAGGAGAGGTCACCCTGTTAGGGCTTTTCTATAGGCCTCCGAAAAATTCCTGAGATGTAAAGGAAATGATTGCAAAGATGATTCTGGATAGGTGCGAAAATAACAGGGTAGTTGTTATGGGGTACCTTAACTTTCCAAATATTGACTGGAAACACTATAGTTCGAGTACTTTAGATGGGTCCGTTTTTGTCCAATGTGTGCAGGAGGGTTTCCTGATGCAGTATGTAGATAGGCAAACAAGAGGCGAGGCCGTATTGGATGTGGTACTGGGTAATGGGCCAGGACAAGTGTTAGATTTGGAGGTAGGGGAGCACTTGGGTGATAGCGACCACAATTCAGTTACGTTTACTTTAGTGTCGGAAATGGATAGGTATACACCGCAGGGCAAGAGTTATAGCTGGGGGAAAGGCAATTATGATGCGATGAGGCAAGACTTAGGATGCATCGGCTGGAGAGGAAAACTGCAGGGGATGGGCACAATGGAAATGTGGAGCATGTTCAAGGAAGAGCGACTGCGTGTCCTTGATAAGTATGTACCTGTTAGGCAGGGGGGAAGTGGTCGAGCGAGGGAACCATGGGTTATTAAAGTAGTTGAAATACTTGTCAAGAGGAAGAAGGAGGCTTATGTGAAGATGAGATGTGATGGTTCAGTTGGATCGCTTGAGAGTTACAGGTTAGCTAGGAAGGCTCTAAAGAGACAGCTCAGAAGAGCCAAGCGAGGACATGAGACGACTTTGGCAGGTAGGATCCAGGATAACCCTAAAGCTTTCTCTTGGAATGTCAGGAATAAAAGAATGATTAAGGTAAGAGTAGGGCCAGTTTAGGACAGTAAAGGGAAGTTGTGCGTGGAGTCCGAGGAGATAGAGGTGCTAAATGAGTATTTTTCATCTGTATTCACACAGGACAAAGACAAAGTTGTCGAGGAGAATACTGAGATACAGGCTACTAGACTAGAAGGGCTTGAGGTTCATAAGGAGGATGTGTCAGCGATTCTGGAAAGTGTGAAAATAGATGTCCCCTAGGCCGGATGGTATTTATCCTAGGATTCTCTGGGAAGCTAGGGAGGAGAATGCTGAGGCTTTGGCTTTGATCTTTAAGTCATCTTTGTCTACAGGAATAGTGCCAGAGGGCTGGAGGATAGCAAATGTTGTCCCCTTGTACAAGAAGGGGAGTAGAGATAACCCCGGTAACTATAGACCAGTGAGCCTTACCTCTGTTGTGGGAACATTCTTGGAAAGGTTTATAAGAGAATGGATGTATAATCATCTGAAAAGGAATAATTTGATTAGAGATAGTCAACATGGTTTTGTGAAGGGTAGCTCGTGCCTCTCAAACCTCATTGAGCTCTTCGAAAAGGTGACCAAACAGGTGGATGAGGATAAAGCAGTTTATGTGGTGTGTATGGATTTCCGTAAAGCGTTTGATAAGATTCCCCATGGTAGGCTATTGCAGAAAATACAGAGGCATGGGATTCAGAGTGATTTAGCAGTTTGGATCAGAAATTGGCTAGCTGATATAAGACAAACGGTGGTGGTTGATGGGAAATGCTCTGACTGGTGTCCAGTTACTAGTGGTGTCCCACAAGGATCCGTTTTGGGGCCGCTGACCTGGAGGAGGGCGTAGAAGGATGGGTGAGTAAATTTACAGATGACACTAAAGTCGGTGGAGTTGTGGACAGTGCGCAAGGATGTTAAAAGGTACAGAGGGACATAGATAAGCTGCAGAGCTGGGCTGACAGGTGGCAAATGGAGTTTTATGCAGAAAAGTGTGAGGTGATTCATTTTGGAAGGAATAACAGGAAGACAGAGTACTGGGCTAATGGTAAGATTCTTTGTAGTGTGGACGAGCAGAGATATCTCGGTGTCCATGTCCATGGATCCCTGAAAGTTGCCACCCAGGTTAAGAGGGTTGTTAAGAAGCCGTACGGTGTGTTAGCTTTTATTGGTAGAGGTATTGACTTTCGGAGCCACGAGGTCATGTTGCAGTTGTACAAAACTCTGGTGCGGCCGCATTTGGAGTATTGTGTGCAGTTCTAGTCGCCACATTATAGGAAGTATGTGAAAGCATTGGAAAAGGTACAGAGGAGATTTGCAAGAATGTTGCCTGTTATGGAGGGAAAATCATATGAGCAAAGTCTGAAGGACTTGAGGCTGTTTTCGTTAGAGAGAAGAAGGTTAAGACGTGACTTAATTGAGGCATACAAGATGATCAGAGGATTAGATAGGGTAGACATCGAGAGCCTTTTTCCTCGGATGGTGATGTCCAGCACGAGGGGACATAGCTTTAAATTGAGGGGAGATAGATATAGGACAGATGTCAGAGGTAGGTTCTTTACTCAGAGAGTAGTAAGGGCGTGGAATGCCCTGCCTGCAACAGTAGTGGACTCGCCAACACTAAACGCATTCAAATGGTCTTTGGATAGGGATATGGACGATAAGGGAATAGTGTAGAGGGACTTTAGTGGGGTTTCACAGGTCAGCGCAGCATCGTGGGCTGAAGGGCCTGTTCTGCGCTGTAATGTTCTATGATACCAATCTCCTTATTATTGATAAATAACACGGCAATCGATCCAGCAAGCTGCTGTCTTAACATAATCATCCCACAGGGACCACATTTCTGTATAACAGAATTGAAGCATAAGTTAAAATACTATTGGGAAATGGTTAGAAACAGTATTGTTTGAGATGTCCTCAGAGATCTGTGTGCAGCCCTACCCCCTGACTTTCTGTGATGAATGTTTTCAGTCTGTCCGCTGTGATTGTTTACCAAAGATGTACCTTCACAGGAGAGGCCAGAGGCATTTGTCCTGTCTATGGTTATGCTAATTCAGGCGACAGCAACAGATCGAGCAATGTCCTGTTACTTCAGTCTTGATGTTAATATTTATTTCCACCTGAATTTCTGACTAGTTTGGGATGTCTATTTGTCTGTCTCCCAAGGGGGCTTTCTATACAATGGGTAAAGACCGGTAAGGAACCCCAGGACGTTCCTGCCTTGGGAGGCTTTGATGGGGACAATCTTATTCTGTTACTCACAGGCAGATTTCTTCAGTGATCTGCTCTATAATTTTGGATTCAATTTGATTTTTCCCACTGGTTGACGTCAAGTTTATTCCTGAATAAATACAGGGACTTCGGCAACAACATCATATTATTAGACAGGGAGGTTCAATGGGGTTGTTCACTGAAATCCTCTGATGTCAATTTCTGAAATTAAAATTGAATAATTTAGATTAAATTAAAATGGTCGGTTTGATAACCTCACCTGCTTTCTGTTAACTCACTCCTGACGCTCCTCTCTCACCTTCTTTTTAATTTGGGGAATTCTGAAGGCAGCGTGTGCACAGGAAAAGCCCACAAATGAGGCACTTTAAAAATAAAGTTCTGAATCTCTGAAGATGGATTTCTATCTCTCTTTATACACGAAGGTGGACAAACTGACAGCAGGAACATTGATTGCACAGTAAGATTCCACAATCAGAAATGTGATCATGATGGAAAATTCCCCACAGGGATTTGGGGAGAATGATATTAGTATTAGGGATAGACCCAGGGCTGTGGGGAGAGAGGGATTAGTATTGGGGAGTGACCCAGGGCTGTGGGGACAGTGGGATCAGTTTGGGGATTGACACAGGGCTGTGGGGAGAGTGGGATTAGTTTGGGGATAGACCCAGGGCTGTGGGGAGAGAGGGATTAGTTTGGGGATTGACCCAGGGCTGTGGGGACAGTGGGATTAGTTTGGGGATTGACACAGGGCTGTGGGGAGAGTGGGATTAGTTTGGGGATTGACCCAGGGCTGTGGGGAGAGTGGGATTGTTTGGAGATTGACCCAGGGCTGTGGGAAGAATGGGATTAGTATTGGGGATTGACACAGGGCTGTGGGTAGAGTGGGATTAGTTTTGGGATTGACCCAGGGCTGTGGAGAGAGAGTGATTAGTTTGGGGATTGACCCAGGGCTGTGGGGAGAGAGGGATTAGTTTGGGGATTGACACAGGGCTATGGGGCAGTGGGATTAGTTTGGGGATTGACAAAGTGCTATGGAGAGAGTGGGATTAGTATTGGGGATTGCAAGAGGGCTACGTGGAGAGAGTGGGAAAGTGGGATTCGTTTGAGGTTGATACTGGGCAATGAGAGAGAGCGGGGCAGTGGGATTAGTTTGGGGATTGATACAGGGCTATGGGAATAGAGTGGGGCAGTGGGATTAGTTTGGGATTGATACAGGGCTCTGGGGAGAGAGGGGGCAGTGGGATTATTTTGATGATTTATACAGGGCTCTGAGGAGAGAGTGGGGATGTGGGATTAGTTTGGGATTAATACTGGGCTATGGGAGAGAGCGGGGCAGTGGGATTAGTTTGGGGATTGATACAGGGCTGTGGGGAGAGAGGGATTAGTTTGGGGATTGACCCAGGGCTGTGGGGACAGTGGGATCAGTTTGGGGGTTGACACTGGGCTGTGGGGAGAGTGGGATTAGTTTGGGGATTGACCCAGGGCTGTGGGGAGAGTGGGATTGTTTGGAGATTGACCCAGGGTTGTGGGAAGAATGGGATTAGTATTGGGGATTGACACAGGGCTGTGGGTAGAGTGGGATTAGTTTTGGGATTGACCCAGGGCTGTGGGGAGAGAGGGATTAGTTTGGGGATTGACCCATGGCTGTGGGGAGAGAGGGATTAGTTTGGGGATTGACACAGGGCGATGGGGAGAATGGGATTAGTATTGGGGATTGACACAGAGCTGTGGGGGAGTGGGATTAGTTTGGGGATTGACCCAGGGCTATGGGGCAGTGGGATTAGTTTGGGGATTGACAAAGTGCTATGGAGAGAGTGGGATTAGTATTGGGGATTGAAAGAGGGCTATGTGGAGAGAGTGGGAAAGTGGGATTCGTTTGAGGTTGATATTGGGCAATGGGAGAGAGCGGGGCAGTGGGATTAGTTTGGGGATTGATACAGGGCTATGGGAATAGAGTGGGGCAGTGGGATTAGTTTGGGATTGATACAGGGCTATGGGGAGAGAGGGGGCAGTGGGATTATTTTGAGGATTTATACAGGGCTCTGAGGAGAGAGTGGGGATGTGGGATTAGTTTGGGATTGATACTGGGCTATGGGAGAGAGCGGGGCAGTGGGATTAGTTTGGGGATTGATACAGGGCTGTGGGTAGAGCGTGGGACAGTGGGATTAGTTTGGGATCGATACAGGGCTATGGGGAGAGAGTGGGGCAGTGGGATTAGTTTGGGATTGATACAGGGATGTGGGCAGAGAGTGGGGCAGTGGGATTAGTTTGGGATCGATACAGGGCTATGGGGAGAGAGTGGGGCAGTGGGATTAGTTTGGGGATTGATCGGGATGTGGGGAGAGAGTGGGGTAGTGGGATTAGATTGGGGATTGATACAGGGCTATGGGGAGAGAGTGGGGCAGTGGGATTAGTTTGGGGATTGATACTGGGATGTGGGGAGAGTGTGGGGCAGTGGGATTAGTTTGGGGATTGATACAGGGCTGTGGGTAGAGCCTGGAGCAGTGGCATTAGTTTGGGATTGATACAGGGCTATGGGGAGAGAGTGGGGCAGTGGGATTAGTTTAGGGATTGATACAGGGATGTGGGCAGAGAGTGGGGCAGTGGGATTAGTTTGGGGATTGATACAGGGCTATGGGGAGAGAGTGGGGCAGTGGGATTAGTTTGGGGATTGATAGGGATGTGGGGAGAGAGTGGGGCAGTGGGATTAGATTGGGGATTGATACAGGGCATTGGGGAGAGTGGGACAGTGGGATTAGTTTGGGGATTGATACTGGGATGTGGGGAGAGGGTGGGGCAGTGGGATTATTTTGGGGATTGATACAGGGCTATGGGGAGAGAGTGGGGCAGTGGGATTAGTTTGGGAATTGATACAGGGCTAT